>NW_026739045.1:117500-129042 GCF_030273125.1 Centropristis striata
GTCCTGCACTTCTATCTTTTATCTTTTTGTTGTTGTTTTTTTTGTTGATTTTACGTCTTTTTTTTCTTTTTTGGTCTTTTTTTGTGGGGGTTTTTTGTGGTTTTTTTATTGTGTTTTTACGTCATTTTGTGTCTTTTTACACCTTCTTTTGGTCACAAAATGATCAAAAAAGACAAAAAATGTACAGATTACCATAAATATAAAGGGAATATTCAGTCTAAATGACAGTTTTTGCTGACATTTACATTCAAATTCACAGTAGAAAACCCACTCAGTCATTTTTTTTTTTTTACAGTCCACAATAGACACTTTTAATTACCGTAAATCAAGGAATAGTACAACACTTTTGAAAAACTTTTGAAAACACAGTTTTACTGTAAAAATATAAAAATGTTTATGTAAAATTAATGTAGAAATATCATATTTTCACTAGGACACAATCACTCTAAATATAAAGGGACTTTTCAGTCTAAATTACAGTTTTTTTCCTGATATTTACATTCAAATTTACAGTAGAAAACCCACTCACTGTCATTTTTACGGTGAAATTCTGGCAAGTGTAGATACACCAGATAACCAGATATAAGTATTACAGATTAAATGAAATCATTGCAAATCAAAAACTAAAACATTAAATCTAATTTCTCTGAATTTGTTACTTCATGTGAGTATTAAATGGATCATGATGAGACTCTGGAGAAGAGATCAAAGTGCATGAACCGGAACAAAAGAGGAGTTACCAGAGTAATAAACGTCTCAAAGTAAACATGTAGAAACTGTGATGAGAGACCTTTAGATCAGCAGCAGCTGGACTCAGTCTGACTAACAGACAACAGCTCTTCACTGTCTCATCACGGCTTTAAAATGAGGAAAAACAGCATTTAAATGGAGACAAACGGCTTTAAAATCTTGTCAACGTTCTGACGGTTTCGTCAAAATAATTTGTTAAGCATTGTGGGAACAGGAAGGTTTTCTAAAATAGAAAAAAAGACAGCTAAAATACACTGGCCTTCATTTATCAAACCAGCTCAGATCTGAGTATATACACTACCGGTCAAAAGTTTTAGAACAGCCCAATTTTTCCAGTTTTTTATTGAAATTCAAGCAGTTCAAGTCAAATGAACAGCTTGAAAGGGTCCAAAGGTAAGTGGTGAACTGCCAGAGGTAAATAAAAAAAGGTAAGCTTAACCAAAACTGGAAAATAATGTACATTTCAGAATTATACAAGTAGGCCTTTTTCAGGGAACAAGAAATGGGTTAACAACTTAACTCTATGGAGTCTTGGGCTATTTTGGCCATTTTTTAATTCTTTTCATGTCTTTGTAAGTCATTTTGTGTCTTTTTTTGGTCATTTTGTGTCTTTTGGTGTCTTTATTGTCATTTTGTGTCTTTTTTTAGTCATTTTGTGTCTTTTTTTTGGTAATTTTGTGTCTTTTTTTTGTCATTTTGTGTCTTTTTTTAGTCATTTTGTGTCTTTTTTTTGGGTCATTTTGTGTCTTTTTTTTTGGTAATTTTGTGTCTTTTTTTGGTCATTTTGTGTCTTTTTTTTTGGTCATTTTGTGTCTTTTTTTTTTGTCATTTTGTGTCTTTTTTTAGTCATTTTGTGTCTTTTTTTAGTCCTATAGTCCAACATAAAATGTGATTTTGAATCTTTTTTTTACTTTCAAAACACTATCATGCTCAATAAAGAATTTTAAATGTTGCAAATGTGCATTAATTTCAGAGTACACTGAGACATTAAACTGCATCATTTTCAATTAAATTCTGGAAAAGTTGGTGTGTTCTAAAACTTTTGACCAGTAGTGTATGTTTGGTCTGACGACAGGGTCCACGTGTGATTTATCAAACGATCGTATCTCTCCAATAACAGCGTGAGAATGATCAGCTGTTTATAAATGTGGCGGCTCGAAACAAGCCTCATTTAAATGTCACACCCTAATATATATATAATATATATAATATAAACCTGATTCAGATGACTCGCCTTCAGAGTTTACGGCACTGAAGGACGCAAAACGGTCAAAAAGAGGATTTTTTTTTAGCCCCTAAAGTCGCTTTATTAGTAAAGTGCACCGTTACAAATAACAATAAGAAGAAATAGACATTTTGCAGAAATATGCAGCGACGGAGGTTTATGAAATAAAAGTACTTATAGTTATAAACTCAAACAAGTTCACTGAATATTTTACATTTGGAGCACGGACAGAAGTTTTCAGCTTTTTGGTTGCAGCCAGGAAGTAAACAATGTTTTAAAGTAAGTTTTAATTCAAAAAGAAGAGGAATTTATCAGAGTCAGAAAGTGAAACGCTGCAACACAACAAACTGGTTTTGTTTGGCAGCAAAAAAAGAGAAAAGGAAGGAAATCAGTGCTGCTGTCAGCAGAGTAGCGGACTATTAAACTCCTGACGAGGTTGGAATATTTAATTTATACATCGTGATTAGGGTTGTCAAAAGTATCGATTTAAATAGTTTAACATTAATAAATTATCTATTTACCGTTCTAAATGGTCTATATATGGTTTATAAATGATGATTAAACATTAATAAACTATCTGTATATCATTTATAAATGATGGTTATTGTAAAGTGTTACCAAACGTTGTATCTGGATACGATACTCATTTACAAAAGTATCGAGTATCTGAAGCTTATTATCATAGTTGATGTTTCTTTTTGCACAAATAAAAGTTTATTATAAATATTTAACCTGTGGTTCTGTTCATTTTTACATGTTGCATTTTTCTTGTTAATAAAAATATTTCTGTTAAATTTTGGGGTCTTTGTTTTTATCAAAAATGGTATCGAGTATCGAATATTTTCCTGAGTATCGGTATCGAGTTGAACATTTTAGTATCGTGACAACCCTAATCGTGATATATATAGCCTAATAATCTAATATCCAAATATATTCGATACAATAGTCTAAGATCAGTTCTCAGACTTATACTTGTGGACTTCACGCTGACTCTAATTTGCGTCCACGAGCTGAGAGCAGACTGAGATCTGATGTTGATAAACACCGAGGCTTGTAGAAATGATCTTAAGGTCACTTCCTGTCGTACGCTGGTTTGATAAATGAGAGCCACTGTGTTGAGAAACACCAGAAGTTACATTCTAAGAAACTGAAACATTTCAAGCATCTGCAATGTGTCATTCTAAATGAAGGCTTTTGTTCCAGGATATAGCCTGGTCCTAAACAGCTAGCTCTTAACAAAAAGACACAGGGGACGCAACTATGTCATGAAGAGTTCTGCTCAGAACCCAAAGAAGAAGCTCCATGTTGAGTTTGAAGTAGTTTTGCATAAGGCTCCAAGTCAAAGGTAACACTTTATAATAAGGTCCTTAATAACCATTCATTAACAAGTAATAAGGCATTGTTCTCGCTTTAGATCCGGTAGTTGCAAAAAGCATAGTTAACTTATAGTTAACTTATAATAGATGAGCAATAAAGTATATTTTAATATCAATATGCAAACAAAATAAGATTAATAAAGGCATGGCAAAGACATAATGGGTGGGTCATGGGTGTTTGTAATGCCATTATTAACACTTATATAAGCTTATAAACACACAATAATGTTAATAAGCATCTTGTAAGGACTCATTACTTGTTAATTAATGGTTATTACAAGGACCTTAATATAAAGCGTTACCGAAACAAATAACAGAAGGTATAATTACATTTCCACTGCCATATTTTCCACCATTCCACACAAGGATTGTAGCGTCCCCGGCTAAATGATGGTCGAACTCTCACTGTAAAAAAAACAACTGTTGTTTTTATGGTAAAAACCAGCAGCTGTGGTTGACAGAACTTTACCGTAATAAATACGGTGCAACTTTTTAAAATATTACGGTAAAATGATATTAACACTGTTGATTTCACATTTAAGATTGACATTTTATTCCATATTTTACCTTAAAAAATAAAAAGTTTTTCCATCAAAAGAAACGCTGTTCTGCCATGTAATTGACAAAAAAATACTTTATAAATGCTGTATAAATTAAAGATTTTACCATTAGTATATTTCTGTTAGAGATATGGTGTTTAGTACATTTAACAGTGAGAAATGGATATTTACAAAAGATAAATGCATGATGGCTTGTATATATATACGTATATATATATTACAGTATTTTACAGTGGAATAATGTTTTTTTTTTTTTAAACTGTAAAAAGTACCGTTTTGGCTGATTTATACATTTACGGTGTTTCATTGTTACTAAAACTTTTCATTTTACGTCTTTTGCTGTCATGGTTTAACAGTTTTCACCGTAAAATCTACAGACATTTTTACAGTGTAATGTTCAGAAACTAAATAAAGAAACATAAAACCAACAAATGAAGTGATGTTCTGGTCATATTAAAGGTCATTTCCAAGAAAACTAAACAATGGAGTTTTGCTTCACTGCACATTTAACGACAGACTGAGAGCTTTTTCTCCAGAAACAGGATGTGTGGTCATTTGCTGTCAGGCCTGTGACTTCTACAAACACACACCATGAAACTCTAATCTACACACACATCATTTAATGTGTATTCTTGGTGAGAACCACGTACGTCACATGTTAAAAAACACAATAGATGAGCCGCAGTTCCTTAATGTGGCGACTCTGACCTGTTAACGAGCTGCTGAAATAAAAACCTGAGAGGTTTCATCACACACTTCTGCAGCTTGTGCCGTCCGGCTGTGAGCAGGGATTAAAGTTTTAAAAAATCTTCTGCTTCAGAAATACTAATGCAGAAGATTTCAGCACCAAATGCAGCCATCACATTTAAATACTCAACCAAAACTGTTTAACAGGAGGATTTTAAACAACTCTTTTATTGCATCTATTGCATTTTTTTTTCGTCTTTTCAATTATTTTATTTTTTTTTGCAAATGTTGTCTTTACGCTCTAAAATAATCAAGCATCTACATAACTTTCCATAAGTGTTTTTATTTTCCTTATTATTTCAAGTAAACCATATATATATATATATATATATATATATATATATATATATATATATATATATATATACACACACAGTACAGGCCAAAAGTTTGGACACACCTTCTCATTCAATGTGTTTCCTTTATTTTCATGACTATTTACATTGTAAATTCATCAAAACTATTAATGAACACATGTGGAATTATGTACTTAACAAAAAAGTGTGAAATAACTGAAAACATGTCTTGTATTTTAGATTCCTCAAAGTAACCACCCTTTGCTTACTAGAATATAAGACATGTTTTCAGTTATTTCACACTTTTTTTGTTAAGTACATAATTCCACATGTGTTCATTCATAGTTTTGATGCCTTCAGTGAGAATCTACAATGTAAATAGTCATGAAAATAAAGAAAAACGCATTGAATGAGAAGGTGTGTGTCCAAACTTTTGGCCTGTACTGTATAAGGAAATAGAAATTAAAAAATACATCGACAAACAGTCCCAGGATTAAATAACAATGGGCAAATCTCTATAGTGCTTTGTGTTATTAAAAAAAATAACAAAAAGAACAAACATCAAACAAACAACACCAACTTAGAGATCTCTGTTTACAACAAGCACCGGACACTCTGTGCACAGTTAGTGATGCCGGTTTGTTTACGATCACGATGTTTATGATCAGTGGAGACGCTGTGCATAATTAGCCATGCTGGTTTGTTTACGATCAGTGGTGGATTTCTGTGCACCACTATTTACCCTAAAGGAAACACGGCTATTGATCTGGAGGTGGCCTCTGTGAAATAAGTGCAGAGAAAAGGTTCAGAATCACAAAGAAACTTATTTACGTAGGTATTTTTTTTACAGTGAATGTTTATAACCTGGTGTCCAGACACACTTCATGGTCTGGACTGAAGAAAAGATAAAACAAAGAGACAAAGAGCAGCCTGTTTTCATAAAAGTACTTTTTTTTTTTTTTTTACAATCTTGATAATTTGACAGAAATGTAAAATGTAACTGCATGAGTTTCATAACTGACAGTAACAAAAGACATTCTGCTGGGTGGCATGTGAGTGTGTGTGTGTGTGTGTGTGTGTGTGTGTGTGTGTGTGTGTGTGTATCTACTGTGCTCAGTGATAACAAATAATGACAGGATGGAGGTTTGACTGTGGAGGGGAAGAGGGAGAAATAAAACACTGACAGAATCACAGAATCAGTTACAATCTGGACACTCAGCACATTCCTGCCATATCACTCACACACACACACCACGCACACACACACACACACACACACTTTTTTAAATGCGGGGGAATCAAACCTGATGAAAGTCTAGATGACAATGAAAAGCAAAAAGGGAGCAGAATAAAAAATAAAGAAGGAAATTTGAAAATGAGTGAATAAAGTGTTTTGTCTTGTAATAAAATTGAAACTAGAGCTGGGAGATTTAACATAATACCAGCATTGTGATATAAAAATAAATAGATCTAAAAGATATAAAAAATATATTCTTATGCCTTTAAAAGTATTTTCTAGGTCTGTCATATAATTAGGGCTGTTTCCACTACCGTCCAATATGGAATGAGGCGGGTCTCACTCACCAAAATGCCCCTAATTTGAATTCGAGCCGTCTGGAGCGGACTTTTGTCTGGACCTTTTTAGTCCCTGTAGAAGAGCAGGGTCTTTTTTCTCCTCTGAAAACAGCCTGGTTACTGATTGGATAGAACGCTAAGCAGGATGTGACGTAGTACTAGCCAGCGAAGCAGTGTTGCCAACTTAGCTACTTTGTTGCTATATTTAGTGACTTTTCAGACCCCCTTAGCGACTATTTTCTAAGAAAGCAACTGGAGACAAATCCAGACTTTTTCTGGTGTTATTGGAGACTTTTGGAGATTCGTTCTTACTCTTCTTAACGAGCCGCCGCTAATAGGCTAACAGTTAGCTCTGTAGCAGTACAGTGTGTATGTGCTAACGGGCTAACAGTTAGCTCTGTAGCAGTACAGTGTCTATGTGCTAATAGGCTAACAGTTAGCTCTGTAGCAGTACAGTGTGTATGTGGTAACAGGCTAATAGTTAGCTCTGTAGCAGTACAGTGTGTATGTGCTAACAGGCTAACAGTTAGCTCTGTAGCAGTACAGTGTGTATGTGCTAACAGGCTAACAGTTAGCTCTGTAGCAGTACAGTGTGTATGTGCTAACAGTCTAACAGTTAGCTCTGTAGCAGTACAGTGTGTATGTGCTAACAGGCTAACAGTCAGCTCTGTAGCAGTACAGTGTGTATGTGCTAACAGGCTAACAGTTAGCTCTGTAGCAGTACAGTGTGTATGTGCTAACAGGCTAACAGTTAGCTCTGTAGCAGTATAGTGTGTATGTGCTAACAGGTTAACAGTTAGCTCTGTAGCAGTACAGTGTGTATGTGCTAACAGGCTAACAGTTAGCTCTGTAGCAGTACAGTGTGTATGTGCTAACAGGCTAACAGTTAGCTCTGTAGCAGTACAGTGTGTATGTGCTAACAGGCTAACAGTTAGCTCTGTAGCAGTACAGTGTGTATGTGCTTACAGGTTAACAGTTAGCTCTGTAGCAGTACAGTGTGTATGTGCTAACAGGCTAACAGTTAGCTCTGTAGCAGTACAGTGTGTATGTGCTAACAGGCTAACAGTTAGCTCTGTAGCAGTACAGTGTGTATGTGCTAACAGGTTAACAGTTAGCTCTGTAGCAGTACAGTGTGTATGTGCTAACAGGCTAACAGTTAGCTCTGTAGCAGTACAGTGTGTATGTGCTAACAGGCTAATAGTTAGCTCTGTAGGAGTACAGTGTGTATGTGCTGCTGCTGCAGGAGGTGTTAGCTTAGTGATCTTAGCGATGTTTGTTTACAACAAGTGTCTTAGTCGTGACTTAAATCATTGTAAACTGAATGTTTTGGGTTCTGGACTGTTGGTCAGATGAAAAGCACTTCCCTGTGTTGCAACCTTAATTAAAAGTATTTGCATGAACTTGCATAAAAAAATAAAAAAGTTTCATGATCCTACTTTTTTGATCTCGGTCTGCAACTCATGACTTTTTTAAATTAGCGATTCATCTGCATCGGACCACTTTAACCCCCCCGAGACTTAACGTAACTTAACTTCCAGGCCGTGGTGGACTGAGGTTCTTGTTCTTCACTTATTTCTACTTATGTAACTTTATACTTCTACTCCACTACATATTGAGGTAAATATTCTACTTTCTACTCCACTACATTTATCATATATATCTTTTATATGGATATATCGCCCAGCCCTACATATTATTCTATGCATCTTAAAGAAAACAGACAATCCTGACCTCCGTGTTCCCCACATGGTGGAGGTGGAATTATCTAGAAAAAGGTTTCTCAACTGATGTGGTGTAAATGAGTTTGATGTAATCACACTTCTGAGAGACTCACACAAAGTGACTCACAGATAAAACTTTCTCTAGGAGTTGCTGAACAATTCACCCCTATGACACACACACACACACACTCACTTTCACATCCCTGATGCACCTCGATTGTGACACGATAAAACTTGAAACTCAGTCAGCCAAGGAAATTATCGATTAAGAAATCTTAAGTTGACGAGTCGTTCATCATCACTAATCTGATTTCACAACTGTTGAGGGAGATTTTTGTCTTCTTGGTCAACTAGAAAATCATAATGACAATAAATCTACTAAATCTACTGTCACTTCCTGCACCTGTGCACCTGTTCAACACTCCAAATACTGGAACATTTACTTCACGTCATATGTGAGAGGTGTATTAATTGTGTTGATATTATAGATCATATTTATACAATATTCCTGTCCTTTTAAACATTTTACTTATTAGGGCCATAGGGAAATCGCTCCGAACACTACTGTTATACTGTGGATTTCTTCTTCTTCCTCTTCCGGACACAATTTCGTCCCGCTACTAGTCCTACAACTTGAAGAGTTGCAGGACAAATTATATATAAAAACGTGCGGTTTGATCGGGATCGGTGTGCTATTACTTTTCGCTACGGAGTAAGAATTTTTCGTGACGTAAGTCGCTCTTATGAAGCTATTTCTTCATTTTTCTTCACAAAAAAACATATGTAGACGTTCAGGAAGAACTCAGGACGCTCAAAGTGAAGTCGGATCAATGATAGGTATTATGGTTTTGCCAAAAATGCTTTCTGTTCGAGGCCAGAAATTCCAGTCTGTCCACCTCTGGCTGCTGTCACTGTCCGGAACATTCTACAGCTGCAGTTAATTCTGCTGATTGCTCTGCTCTGATTGGTCGACCACAAAGCCTTTGATCCTTTGATGTGATTATAGTTACAGATACACGCACACACACATGTGTGCATAAGCGCGCACACTCCTCCAGATACACACGCTTCACACACACACACATGTTGAGGTTAAAGGTCATAGGTTGCTGTATAAATAAATACTTGAAAAGGAATGCTTGTTGTAGGTGTGCTCCTTGTATATTATATAGTATCATATATATGTATTTACAATAAATTCTTTCCTCTTTTTATCAGCTTTAGCTCTGCGCAAGGTCAACAATTTCTTTTGTCGAGTCTCCCTGAAGATGAATCATCAGAATGGACACGCAGGGTGTTGACAGCACACTTATCATTAGGTGAACACACACACACACACACACACACACACACACACACACACACACACACATGAACACACACACTTAGCGTGTCGAGCAGAACGGTCATTATCATTCCTCCTGTCAGTCAACAGATGGATCCACAAATGTTGCAACCTTCAACGTTTTCTGCAGGCAACTTCTAGTTTTACCTCATAGTTCACCTCCTAAAACATCTGAAGAAATAACCTGAGGAATAACCATCTGTTAACCGTCTCTGACACCATGAGATGATTATAAAGACGATCTTTTGTTGTTTAGCCTTTTTTTGTAGTTGTTTTGTGTCTTTGTGGTCATTTTGAGTCACTTCCGCTGCAGTTTTGTGTTACTTTGTGGGCGTTTTGCGTCTCTTTGTCGCTGCTGTGTGTCTTTTGTTCTAATGTTCTGTCTCTTTGTGTTGATTTTGAATGTCTTTGCAGTTGTTTTGTGTCTCTTTGTTTCTGCTTTGGGTCTTTAGTGGTTATTTTGTGGTCATTTTGAGTCACTTTGTGGATGTTTTGTGTCATGTTGTGGTCATTTGGAGTCTCTTTTATCGGCTTTATATCTTTTGCGGTTATTTTGTGAGTCTTTGTGGTAATTTTGAATCTCTTTGTCGCTGCTGGCGTCTCTTTTGACCTAATGTTCTGTCTCGATTTTGAATGTCTCTGTGTCTCTTTGTGTCTTTACTGGTTATTTTGTGTGTGTTTTTGGTCATTTTGAGTCACTTCATGGATGTTTTGGATCTTTTGTGGTTATATTGCTTGTCATTGTGGTTGTTTTGTGTTATGTTGTGGTCATTTGGAGTCTCTATTTTGTGTCACTTTTTGGTCATTTTCAGTCTCTTTGTATCGGCTTTATGTCTTTTGTGGTTATTTTGTGAGTCTTTGTGGCCATTTTAAGTCTCTTTGTAGTTTTTTATGTCTCTTTGTGGGTATTTTGAGTCTCTTCGCTGCAGTTTTGTGATGCTTTTTGGGGTTTTTTTGCGTCTCTTTGTCGCTGCTGTGTGTCTTTTGTCCTAATGTTCTGTCTCTTTGTGTTGATTTTGAATGTCTTTAGTGGTTATTTTGTGTGTCTTCTTGGTCATTTTGAGTCACTTTGTGGGTGTTTTGGAGTCTCTTTGTATCGGCTTTATGTCTTTTGTGGTTATTTTGTGAGTCTTTCTGGTCATTCTGAAAGTCTATGCAGTCATTTTGTGTCGCTTCGCTGCAGGTTGGTGTTACTTTTTGGGGTTGTTTCGTGTCATGTTGTGGTCATTTGGAGTCTCTTTTATCGGCTTTATATCTTTTGCGGTTATTTTGTGAGTCTTTGTGGTAATTTTGTTTGTCTTTGTTGCTGCTGGCGTCTCTTTTGACCTAATGTTCTGTCTCGATTTTGGACGTCTCTGTGTCTCTTTGTGCTTTAGTGGTTATTTTGTGTGTGTTTTTGGTCATTTTGAGTCACTTCGCTGCAGTTTTGTGATGCTTTTGGGGTTTTTTTGCATATCTTTGTCACTGCTGTGTGTCTTTTGTCCTAATGTTCTGTCTCTTTGTGTTGATTTTGAATGTCTTTGCAGTTGTTTTGTGTCCCTTTGTTTCTGATTTGTGTCTTTATTGGTTATTTTGTGAGTCTTCTTGGTCATTTTGAGTCACTCTGTGGGTGTTTTGCTTCTTTTTGTGGTTGTTTTGTGTCACTTTCTGGTCATTTTGAGTCTCTTTGTAGCAGCTTTGTGTGGGTTTTTTTCCTCGCATTGTGTCTCAGTGTGGTCATTCTGAAAGTCTATGCAGTCGTTTTATGTCTCTTTGTGGTCATTTTGAGTCACTTCGCTGCAGTTTTGTGATGCTTTTGGGTTTTTTGCCTCTCTTTGTCGCTGCTGTGTGTCTTTTGTCCTAATGTTCTGTCTCTTTGTGTTGATTTTGAATGTCTTGTTGTGTCTTTATGTTGTTGTTGATTGATATTTCTACTGAAGTGACACGTTGTTTGTGAAGCCGGGGGCC
>NW_026739046.1:0-12500 GCF_030273125.1 Centropristis striata
GAAGTCCACTTCCTGGAACTCAACCTCCAAGAGACCACGACCACTGTCCGAACCTGCTCACCCACCCTTAGGCACCCCTTCTAGTGTTGCACACCAGGCAACGGTCTCCTGGAGGGCTCAAGGAACCTTGGCCACCTTGGACCCACACTTGAGCACCCCTTCCCGGGCTACACACAGGCATCCGGGGTAGGTACACCATGGAGGTCAAATTCCTGGAACATGAACTCACCCATGGAAGTCCCATACCTGGAATTCTACAATAGAGGAACTATGCCCTCTGGTGGCCGTTTTTGTGTTTTGCATCAACATTTTTTCAGAGCTCATAAAAAATTGGAAAAACGTGTCTTTTTGTTAAAAATCACATTTTCCAGATCCACTAATTTAGAAGCACCCGTCATATTTTTCCCGTTTTAATATTTTGACTTTTTCGCAGAAATTTGGAATGCCAAATCGCCGCGCGAGATTTAGTAACTTTCCATCCAAATGAATGGGAATGCGCTAACTCGCATTCGCTAACCGCCGAAAGCGTGCTGACGCTCCATAGACTTACATGTAAACCCCTTCCCGTAACGCTACATAAATTCCGCTAATCGCGCGCCGGGCTCATAACCCTAACCCTAACCCTAACCCTAACCCTAACCCTAACCCTAACCCTAACCCCCCTAACCCCCCCTAACCCTAACCCTAACCCTAACCCTAACCCTAACCCTAACCCTAACCCTAAACCCTAACCCTAACCCTAACCCTAAACCCTAAACCCTAACCCTAATTATGAACTGCTAGCGCTGGGTTATGGGCAGAGCGCGGGAACATTCCACGTTCGGGACGGGCCTTTTATGGAAGTTTTTCAACGGCCTACAACCGCCAGACAAAACGTGTAAAATGTTTGAAAGTGGTCTAAATGCATCTCCCGGGCCGCAGGGGAAAATACTGGAATGTTTATGTGACCATATTTCATTTTTGAAACGAATAAAAGCCTTTTTTCAAAAACGACACTGTTGCAGTTCCGTTCTTTGCCACTGGATGGCAGTACGAGACCCACGTAATAATTTACAGGCCAAAAATGACATTTTGCATGTCCACACACACAGAAGTTGGAATTCCAAAGTACAATTGTGCGGTGCTTGACCCACGGAGGCAACTTTTCCGGAACATCAACCTACCGCCCATGCACTCCTTACCTTGGCCCTCTGTCAGGCTACTGTACTGGGGGGACGCATCTGTGGTTGGTACCCCGTGGAGGTCCATTTCCTGGAACGTGTACCTAACCCACCTTTCACTGGTAACCGTGATCCCCTCAGTCAAGCCACTCTTCTGGGCATGTGTCTTAGGTAGGTACCCCATGGAGGTCCACTTCCTGGAACTCAACCTCCAAGAGACCACGACCACTGTCCGAACCTGCTCACCCACCCTTAGGCACCCCTTCTAGTGTTGCACACCAGGCCACGGTCTCCTGGAGGGCTCAAGGAACCTTGGCCACTTTGGACCCACACTTGAGCACCCCTTCCCGGGCTACACACAGGCATCTGGGGTAGGTACACCATGGAGGTCAAATTCCTGGAACATGAACTCACCCACCCACCCTTCACCAATGAGCCTTCCCTGAAGTCAAGCACCTGTCCTGGGCATGTGTCTGAGGTAGGTACCCCATGGAGGTCCACTTCCTGGAACTCAACCTCCAAGAGACCACGACCACTGTCCGAACCTGCTCACCCACCCTTAGGCGCCCCTTCTAGTGTTGCACACCAGGCCACGGTCTCCTGGAGGGCTCAAGGAACCTTGGCCACTTTGGACCCACACTTGAGCACCCCTTCCCGGGCTACACACAGGCATCCGGGGTAGGTACACCATGGAGGTCAAATTCCTGGAACATGAACCCTCCCTCCACCCATGTACTGCCAACATTTGCCCTCTTTCAGTCCCTGTCTGGGGCATGTGTCTGAGGTAGGTACCCCATGGAGGTCCACTTACTGGAACTCAACCTCCAAGAGACCACGACCACTGTCCGAACCTGCTCACCCACCCTTTGGCACCCCTTCTAGTGTTGCACACCAGGCCACGGTCTCCTGGAGGGCTCAAGGAACCTTGGCCACCTTGGACCCACACTTGAGCACCCCTTCCCGGGCTGCACACAGGCATCCGGGATAGGTACACCATGGAGGTCAAATTCCTGGAACATGAACTCACCCACCCACCCTTCACCAATGAACCTTCCCTGAAGTCAAGCACCTGTCCTGGGCATGTGTCTGAGGTAGGTACACCATGGAGGTCCATTTCCTGGAACTCAACCTCCAACAGACCACAACCACTGACCGAACCTGCTCACCCACCCTTTGGCACCCCTTCTAGTGTTGCACACCAGGCCACGGTCTCCTGGAGGGCTCAATGAACCTTGGCCACCTTGGACCCATACTTGAGCACCCCTTCCCGGGCTACACACAGGCATCCGGGGTAGGTACACCATGGAGGTCAAATTCCTGGAGGTAGGTACCCCATGGAGGTCCACTTCCTGGAACTCAACCTCCAGGAGACCTTGCTCACCGTCCGAACCTGTTCATCCCTCTTTTTCATCCTGCCCTCCCACCCCCTCCCCCCCCCCGCCCCCACCACCACGCCCCCCACCCCCCAAATTGGAAAAATGAGAATAAAAGTCGTTCCACCAGACCTAGGAAGCTGATTTTTTTATATGTTGTTAATGGGATCGGGACACGTCTTTTCTGTGAATTCGGCTGAATTCGGCCGGGTAGTTTTTTCCGGGTCGGTTCCGGAAATTCGGCATATTTTCAAACAACTGTAAAAATCGTTTCACTTGACCTAAAATTATGATTTTTTTATATGTTGTTCCTGGGACGGGGACAAGTCTTTTCTGTGAATTCGGCTGAATTCGGCCGGGTAGTTTTGGCGGGGCGGACCCCGGAATATTATCATTGGTGCTGGTCCGAAATTGCCCTTGAACAGGCTGTCTGTGTGTTAGGACCTGAGACCTCCTTGAGAGATTGGACACATGAGAGTAAAAATCTTTCTACAGGACCTAGGAAGCTGATTTTTTTATATGTTGTTCCTTGGTCCGAGATATGTCTGTGATGTGAGTTTGGTTCCGATCGGCCCAGTAGTTTTCCAAGGGTGGCCCCAGAAATGTATCATATTTTCAACATAACTAAGGCCCGCCACGTCCACAAAAATTGTCCAAATCACATAAAAATTTGCTTCTGGGCCTATCTCAGGGACACAATCAATAAACATGAATTTCATTTTAATCCAAATTTCTGTGTATTTTTTCATAATTAACTCATCAACGCTTTGAGCTATAAGTCTGAAACTTTAATATGTTTATCAGAGTGTCAGGGGCAATGAGTGTACCAAGTTTCAGACCTGTGGGACCTTCAGAGGGGTCATGACTCACTGTTAAATGTGAAAAGTGAGCTTCTAGGGCATATTATCCTGAATAAAACACCAAAAACATTGACCTAGGAAGCTGAAACTGTAATATGATCATCAGGGCATCAGGGACATTGACTATACCAAGTTTCAGATCTGTGGGACCTTCAGAAGTGACAAAAATGACCTTGAATCATTGCTAAATCGAGTCAGGCTTCAAACGCGGCCTTCTGATTTCAAGCCTTTTTTTCCATAACTCATCAACGCTTTGAGCTATAAGTCTGAAACTTTAATATGTTTATCAGAGTGTCAGGGGCAATGAGTGTGCCAAGTTTCAGACCTGTGGGACCTTCAGAGGGGTCATGACTCACTGTTAAATGTGAAAAGTGAGCTTCTAGGGCATATTATCCTGAATAAAACACCAAAAACATTGACCTAGGAAGCTGAAACTGTAATATGATCATCAGGGCATCAGGGAAATTGACTATGCCAAGTTTCAGATCTGTGGGACCTTCAGAAGTGACAAAAATGACCTTGAATCATTGCTAAATCGAGTCAGGCTTCGAACGCGGCCTTCTGATTTCAAGCCTTTTTTTCCATAACTCATCAACGCTTTGAGCTATAAGTCTGAAACTTTAATATGTTTATCAGAGTGTCAGGGGCAATGAGTGTACCAAGTTTCAGACCTGTGGGACCTTCAGAAGTGATAAAAATGACCTTGAATCATTGCCTCCTCCAGGCTGACTGAGGGGGCAAAGTCCAGGAAGTGACCGTGGGGAAAGATAACTTCCGGGAATTGGACCACCATGGGCCACCCACCGGAGAGTCATGCCCAGGACACCAGCTGACTCCCTACTGGGGCTGGACCTCCAGGAGACCTTGCCCACCATCCAAACCTGTTCTCCCTACTGGGGCTGGACCTCCAGGAGACCTTGCCCACCATCCGAACCTGTTCACCCACCCTTAGGCACCCCTTCTAGTGTTGCACACCAGGCCACGGTCTCCTGGAGGACTCAAGGAACCTTGGCCACCTTGGACCCACACTTGAGCACCCCTTCCCGGGCTACACACAGGCATCCGGTGTAGGTACACCATGGACGTCAAATTCCTGGAACATGAACTCACCCACCCACCCTTCACCAATGAGCCTTCCCTGAAGTCAAGCACCTGTCCTGGGCATGTGTCTGAGGTAGGTACCCCATGGAAGTCCACTTCCTGGAACTCAACCTCCAAGAGACCACGACCACTGTCCGAACCTGCTCACCCACCCTTAGGCACCCCTTCTAGTGTTGCACACCAGGCCACGGTCTCCTGGAGGGCTCAAGGAACCTTGGCCACCTTGGACCCACACTTGAGCACCCCTTCCCGGGCTACACACAGGCATCCGGGGTAGGTACACCTTGGAGGTCAAATTCCTGGAACATGAACCCTCCCTCCACCCATGTACTGCCAACCTTTGCCCTCTTTCAGTCACTGTCTGGGGCATGTGTCTGAGGTAGGTACCCCATGGAGGTCTACTTCCTGGAACTCAACCTCCAAGAGACCACGACCACTGTCCGAACCTGCTCACCCACCCTTAGGCACCCCCTTCTAGTGTTGCACACCAGGCCACGGTCTCCTGGAGGGCTCAAGGAACCTTGGCCACCTTGGACCCACACTTGAGCACCCCTTCCCGGGTTGCACACCAGGCCATGGTCTGGTGGAGGGCTCCAGGAGACCTTGCCCACCTTGGACCCACACTTGAGCACCCCTTCCCGGGTTGCACACCAGGCCATGGTCTGGTGGAGGGCTCCAGGAACCTTGCCCACCTTGGACCCACACTTGAGCACCCCTTCCCGGGCTACACACAGGCATCCGGGGTAGGTACACCATGGAGGTCAAATTCCTGGAACATGAACCCTCCCTCCACCCATGTACTGCCAACCTTTGCCCTCTTTCAGTCACTGTCTGGGGCATGTGTCTGAGGTAGGTACCCCATGGAGGTCCACTTCCTGGAACTCAACCTCCAAGAGACCACGACCACTGACCGAACCTGCTCACCCACCCTTTGGCACCCCTTCTAGTGTTGCACACCAGGCCACGGTCTCCTGGAGGGCTCAAGGTACCTTGGCCACCTTGGACCCACACTTGAGCACCCCTTCCCGGGCTACACACAGGCATCCGGGGTAGGTACACCATGGAGGTCAAATTCCTGGAACATGAACCCTCCCTCCACCCATGTACTGCCAACCTTTGCCCTCTTTCAGTCACTGTCTGGGGCATGTGTCTGAGGTAGGTACCCCATGGAGGTCCACTTCCTGGAACTCAACCTCCAAGAGACCACGACCACTGTCCGAACCTGCTCACCCACCCTTTGGCACCCCTTCTAGTGTTGCACACCAGGCCACGGTCTCCTGGAGGGCTCAAGGAAGCTTGGCCACCTTGGACCCACACTTGAGCACCCCTTCCCGGGCTACACACAGGCATCCGGGGTAGGTACACCATGGAGGTCAAATTCCTGGAACATGAACCCTCCCTCCACCCATGTACTGCCAACCTTTGCCCTCTTTCAGTCACTGTCTGGGGCATGTGTCTGAGGTAGGTACCCCATGGAGGTCCACTTCCTGGAACTCAACCTCCAAGAGACCACGACCACTGTCCGAACCTGCTCACCCACCCTTTGGCACCCCTTCTAGTGTTGCACACCAGGCCACGGTCTCCTGGAGGGCTCAAGGAACCTTGGCCACCTTGGACCCAAACTTGAGCACCCCTTCCCGGGCTACACACAGGCATCCGGGATAGGTACACCATGGAGGTCAAATTCCTGGAACATGAACTCACCCACCCACCCTTCACCAATGAGCCTTCCCTGAAGTCAAGCACCTGTCCTGGGCATGTGTCTGAGGTAGGTACACCATGGAGGTCCATTTCCTGGAACTCAACCTCCAAGAGACCACGACCACTGTCCGGACCTGCTCACCCACCCTTTTGCACCCCTTCTAGTGTTGCACACCAGGCCACGGTCTCCTGGAGGGCTCAAGGAACCTTGGCCACCTTGGACCCATACTTGAGCACCCCTTCCCGGGCTACACACAGGCATCCGGGGTAGGTACACCATGGAGGTCAAATTCCTGGAACATGAACCCTCCCTCCACCCATGTACTGCCAACCTTTGCCCTCTTTCAGTCACTGTCTGGGGCATGTGTCTGAGGTAGGTACCCCATGGAGGTCTACTTCCTGGAACTCAACCTCCAAGAGACCACGACCACTGTCCGAACCTGCTTACCCACCCTTAGGCACCCCTTCTAGTGTTGCACACCAGGCCACGGTCTCCTGGAGGGCTCAAGGAACCTTGGCCACCTTGGACCCACACTTGAGCACCCCTTCCCGGGTTGCACACCAGGCCATGGTCTGGTGGAGGGCTCCAGGAGACCTTGCCCACCATCCGAACCTGTTCACCCACACTTAAGCACCCCTTCCTGGGTTGCACACCAGGCCATGGTCTGGTGGAGGGCTCCAGGAGACCTTGCCCACCATCCGAACCTGTTCACCCACACTTAAGCACCCCTCCCCGGGTTAATAAGCATTATCCCGCCCTCCTGGAAGTTCGTGCCCCTGGTACGCCGCCTGGAAGTTCGTGCCCCTGGTACGTCGCCTGGAAGTTCGTGCCCCTGGTACGCCGCCTGGACTTTCGTGCCCCTGGTACGCCGCCTGGACTTTCGTGCCCCAGGTACGCCGCCTGGACTTTCGTGCCCCTGGTACGCTGCCTGGACTTTCGTGCCCCTGGTACGCCGCCTGGAAGTTCGTGCCCCTGGTACGCCGCCTGGACTTTCGTGCCCCTGGTACCCCTGTGGACTTAGGCTCTGGCATGTGACTGAGGTAGGTACTCCATGGAGGTCCACTTCCTGGAACATGAACTTACCCACTGTTGACCCATAAACTTCCCCCTCAGTCAAGCACCTGTCCTGGGCATGTGTCTGAGGTAGGTACCCCATGGAGGTCCACTTACTGGAACTCAACCTCCAAGAGACCACGACCACTGTCCGAACCTGCTCACCCACCCTTAGGCACCCCTTCTAGTGTTGCACACCAGGTCACGGTCTCCTGGAGGGCTCAAGGAACTTTGGCCACCTTGGACCCACACTTGAGCACCCCTTCCCGGGCTACACACAGGCATCCGTGGTAGGTACACCATGGAGGTCAAATTCCTGGAACATGAACTCACCCACCCACCCTTCACCAATGAGCCTTCCCTGAAGTCAAGCACCTGTCCTGGGCATGTGTCTGAGGTAGGTACTCCATGGAGGTCCACTTCCTGGAACATGAACTTACCCACTGTTGACCCATAAACTTCCCCCTCAGTCAAGCACCTGTACTGGGCATGTGTCTGAGGTAGGTACTTAGGTAATTCCCGAGTCATTTTCCTGGTTGTCTACATGGAATTCCACAATTTCAACTCAGTCAAACCGAGCATTTCTATTGGCTCGGCGTGGTGGGCATCTTTTCGACAGACATGTCTAGGCTTGTCCTCCAACTTGTGACGACGGCGATAATAGCAAACGGAGTGGAAATAAAGAGCACCGACAGCAGACATTCCAGAGAACTGCTTTCTAAAGACAGTTGTGTAAAGTGTGAGTGATAAAAATGTGCAAACATGAATAAATATGGTGATAAAAACATGAAAAGTGTCTGGGGCGTGTATTTGTGGTAGGTACCCCACGGAGGTCAAATTCCTGGAACATGAACCCTCCCTCCACCCATGTACTGCCAACCTTTGCCCTCTTTCAGTCACTGTCTGGGGCATGTGTCTGAGGTTGGTACCCCATGGAGGTCCACTCACTGGAACTCAACCTCCAAGAGACAACGACCACTGTCCGAACCTGCTCACCCACCCTTATGCACCCCTTCTAGTGTTGCACACCAGGTCACGGTCTCCTGGAGGGCTCAAGGAAGCTTGGCCACCTTGGACCCACACTTGAGCACCCCTTCCCGGGCTACACACAGGCATCCGGGGTAGGTACACCATGGAGGTCAAATTCCTGGAACATGAACCCTCCCTCCACCCATGTACTGCCAACCTTTGCCCTCTTTCAGTCACTGTCTGGGGCATGTGTCTGAGGTAGGTACCCCATGGAGGTCCACTTCCTGGAACTCAACCTCCAAGAGACCACGACCACTGTCCGAACCTGCTCACCCACCCTTTGGCACCCCTTCTAGTGTTGCACACCAGGCCACGGTCTCCTGGAGGGCTCAAGGAACCTTGGCCACCTTGGACCCAAACTTGAGCACCTCTTCCCGGGCTACACACAGGCATCCGGGATAGGTACACCATGGAGGTCAAATTCCTGGAACATGAACTCACCCACCCACCCTTCACCAATGAGCCTTCCCTGAAGTCAAGCACCTGTCCTGGGCATGTGTCTGAGGTAGGTACCCCATGGAGGTCCACTTCCTGGAACTCAACCTCCAAGAGACCACGACCACTGTCCGAACCTGCTCACCCACCCTTTGGCACCCCTTCTAGTGTTGCACACCAGGCCACGGTCTCCTGGAGGGCTCAAGGAACCTTGGCCACCTTGGACCCAAACTTGAGCACCCCTTCCCGGGCTACACACAGGCATCCGGGATAGGTACACCATGGAGGTCAAATTCCTGGAACATGAACTCACCCACCCACCCTTCACCAATGAGCCTTCCCTGAAGTCAAGCACCTGTCCTGGGCATGTGTCTGAGGTAGGTACACCATGGAGGTCCATTTCCTGGAACTCAACCTCCAAGAGACCACGACCACTGTCCGGACCTGCTCACCCACCCTTTTGCACCCCTTCTAGTGTTGCACACCAGGCCACGGTCTCCTGGAGGGCTCAAGGAACCTTGGCCACCTTGGACCCATACTTGAGCACCCCTTCCCGGGCTACACACAGGCATCCGGGGTAGGTACACCATGGAGGTCAAATTCCTGGAACATGAACCCTCCCTCCACCCATGTACTGCCAACCTTTGCCCTCTTTCAGTCACTGTCTGGGGCATGTGTCTGAGGTAGGTACCCCATGGAGGTCTACTTCCTGGAACTCAACCTCCAAGAGACCACGACCACTGTCCGAACCTGCTTACCCACCCTTAGGCACCCCTTCTAGTGTTGCACACCAGGCCACGGTCTCCTGGAGGGCTCAAGGAACCTTGGCCACCTTGGACCCACACTTGAGCACCCCTTCCCGGGTTGCACACCAGGCCATGGTCTGGTGGAGGGCTCCAGGAGACCTTGCCCACCATCCGAACCTGTTCACCCACACTTAAGCACCCCTTCCTGGGTTGCACACCAGGCCATGGTCTGGTGGAGGGCTCCAGGAGACCTTGCCCACCATCCGAACCTGTTCACCCACACTTAAGCACCCCTCCCCGGGTTAATAAGCATTATCCCGCCCTCCTGGAAGTTCGTGCCCCTGGTACGCCGCCTGGAAGTTCGTGCCCCTGGTACGTCGCCTGGAAGTTCGTGCCCCTGGTACGCCGCCTGGACTTTCGTGCCCCTGGTACGCCGCCTGGACTTTCGTGCCCCAGGTACGCCGCCTGGACTTTCGTGCCCCTGGTACGCTGCCTGGACTTTCGTGCCCCTGGTACGCCGCCTGGAAGTTCGTGCCCCTGGTACGCCGCCTGGACTTTCGTGCCCCTGGTACCCCTGTGGACTTAGGCTCTGGCATGTGACTGAGGTAGGTACTCCATGGAGGTCCACTTCCTGGAACATGAACTTACCCACTGTTGACCCATAAACTTCCCCCTCAGTCAAGCACCTGTCCTGGGCATGTGTCTGAGGTAGGTACCCCATGGAGGTCCACTTACTGGAACTCAACCTCCAAGAGACCACGACCACTGTCCGAACCTGCTCACCCACCCTTAGGCACCCCTTCTAGTGTTGCACACCAGGTCACGGTCTCCTGGAGGGCTCAAGGAACTTTGGCCACCTTGGACCCACACTTGAGCACCCCTTCCCGGGCTACACACAGGCATCCGTGGTAGGTACACCATGGAGGTCAAATTCCTGGAACATGAACTCACCCACCCACCCTTCACCAATGAGCCTTCCCTGAAGTCAAGCACCTGTCCTGGGCATGTGTCTGAGGTAGGTACTCCATGGAGGTCCACTTCCTGGAACATGAACTTACCCACTGTTGACCCATAAACTTCCCCCTCAGTCAAGCACCTGTACTGGGCATGTGTCTGAGGTAGGTACTTAGGTAATTCCCGAGTCATTTTCCTGGTTGTCTACATGGAATTCCACAATTTCAACTCAGTCAAACCGAGCATTTCTATTGGCTCGGCGTGGTGGGCATCTTTTCGACAGACATGTCTAGGCTTGTCCTCCAACTTGTGACGACGGCGATAATAGCAAACGGAGTGGAAATAAAGAGCACCGACAGCAGACATTCCAGAGAACTGCTTTCTAAAGACAGTTGTGTAAAGTGTGAGTGATAAAAATGTGCAAACATGAATAAATATGGTGATAAAAACATGAAAAGTGTCTGGGGCGTGTATTTGTGGTAGGTACCCCACGGAGGTCAAATTCCTGGAACATGAACCCTCCCTCCACCCATGTACTGCCAACCTTTGCCCTCTTTCAGTCACTGTCTGGGGCATGTGTCTGAGGTTGGTACCCCATGGAGGTCCACTCACTGGAACTCAACCTCCAAGAGACAACGACCACTGTCCGAACCTGCTCACCCACCCTTATGCACCCCTTCTAGTGTTGCACACCAGGTCACGGTCTCCTGGAGGGCTCAAGGAAGCTTGGCCACCTTGGACCCACACTTGAGCACCCCTTCCCGGGCTACACACAGGCATCCGGGGTAGGTACACCATGGAGGTCAAATTCCTGGAACATGAACCCTCCCTCCACCCATGTACTGCCAACCTTTGCCCTCTTTCAGTCACTGTCTGGGGCATGTGTCTGAGGTAGGTACCCCATGGAGGTCCACTTCCTGGAACTCAACCTCCAAGAGACCACGACCACTGTCCGAACCTGCTCACCCACCCTTTGGCACCCCTTCTAGTGTTGCACACCAGGCCACGGTCTCCTGGAGGGCTCAAGGAACCTTGGCCACCTTGGACCCAAACTTGAGCACCTCTTCCCGGGCTACACACAGGCATCCGGGATAGGTACACCATGGAGGTCAAATTCCTGGAACATGAACTCACCCACCCACCCTTCACCAATGAGCCTTCCCTGAAGTCAAGCACCTGTCCTGGGCATGTGTCTGAGGTAGGTACCCCATGGAGGTCCACTTCCTGGAACTCAACCTCCAAGAGACCACGACCACTGTCCGAACCTGCTCACCCACCCTTTGGCACCCCTTCTAGTGTTGCACACCAGGCCACGGTCTCCTGGAGGGCTCAAGGAACCTTGGCCACCTTGGACCCAAACTTGAGCACCCCTTCCCGGGCTACACACAGGCATCCGGGATAGGTACACCATGGAGGTCAAATTCCTGGAACATGAACTCACCCACCCACCCTTCACCAATGAGCCTTCCCTGAAGTCAAGCACCTGTCCTGGGCATGTGTCTGAGGTAGGTACCCCATGGAGGTCCACTTACTGGAACTCAACCTCCAACAGACCACGACCACTGACCGAGCCTGCTCACCCACCCTTTGGCACCCCTTCTAGTGTTGCACACCAGGCCACGGTCTCCTGGAGGGCTCAAGGAACCTTGGCCACCTTGGACCCACACTTGAGCACCCCTTCCCGGGCTACACACAGGCATCCGGGGTAGGTACACCATGGAGGTCAAATTCCTGGAACATGAACTCACCCATGGAAGTCCCATACCTGGAATTCTACAATAGAGGAACTATGCCCTCTGGTGGCCGTTTTTGTGTTTTGCATCAACATTTTTTCAGAGCTCATAAAAAATTGGAAAAACGTGTCTTTTTGTTAAAAATCACATTTTCCAGATCCACTAATTTAGAAGCACCCGTCATATTTTTCCCGTTTTAATATTTTGACTTTTTCGCAGAAATTTGGAATGCCAAATCGCCGCGCGAGATTTAGTAACTTTCCATCCAAATGAATGGGAATGCGCTAACTCGCATTCGCTAACCGCCGAAAGCGTGCTGACGCTCCATAGACTTACATGTAAACCCCTTCCCGT
>NW_026739046.1:30000-90000 GCF_030273125.1 Centropristis striata
AATTTCCCACAGCGGGCTGGAAGCAAGCAGGAGCTGACATTAACCTTTTTCTTTTTTTCCCACACATGGAGCTTCACCCGATCGGTGACTTAAAGCTTTAGACTAACCCCTCCCGACCGTAAGTGACCATAAAAGATCGTTTTTAATTAAGAGAATATAAATATGGAATTTTAAGTACTGTTTTATGATTCCCCTTCCCCCCTCTTTTTAATTTTTTCTAATAGAAGCATTTCTTTAAAACTCTGCCAAAGTTTACATGGTTTTAATATTTGTTTCACACTAAAGGGTTAATTTGTTTTAAATCCCTTTACTTCACCAATTTTAAAATCTTAGCTTTATTTTATTGGTTTTTTTATATATTTTATTTTTAACATTTTTTAATTATTTTTTAATTTCTCAAATTCTTTCCTTGTTTTTAACCTATCTCAATTGTGGTTTTTATTGAAGCAGGTTTTTAACGAAGGATTCCCTACAAGCATGAGGAGAGGAAACTGGAACAACAAATTCCAGGTTTTAAGCACTTTAGGGGAAAATAACATTCCCTCTCCACCATCTCCTCCGTCTCGTTCTCCACGTGCTTTTCAAACACAAAATGGTGAGCACCCTCCGACAGAAACAAAACCGGACCAAACCAAAACTTATTTTAAAATTCTGCAGGCAATCCATCACTCCGAAATCATTACGCACTCAATTTCGACAGACTCATTTCCCATTGGAATGAGAAAAAAAGTATCCAACTTAACAACATTCATTAAACCAGCAGCACCAAACCAGACCACTTACGAAAAAATTAAAATAAATACAGACTTATGGATGAGCAATAACATGACAATCCTGGGGCAACACTACGATGAAGTCATTTCAACCAATCTGGCAATACTCTCAACCTTTCAACCACAGGCAATGGAAAAAGCTTTAAAATGGGCAAAAAATAGGTACAGTCGCAAATTAACACAATCCTCCATAACATCCTGGAAATCTATGATACTCAGCATGAGGGATTTCCCAGACTCCACCGAGGACCACAGCATCTCTATAAACGAAACAAACTTCCCTTCCCTGCCCCCCCCTGCGGGTACCCTGGACCTCACCCCCCCTCACCCTAACCTTAAACCCTCCCCCCCCTCTCCTAACCCTAACCCCTCCTCTACCCACCCTACATCCCCCCTCCCTCCTCCCCCCTCTAACCCTAACCTCCCCCCTACCGGCTCTAAACCCCCCACCCCCCCTACCTCTAACCCTAACCTCTCTCCTACCTATCCTACATCCCCCCTCCCTCCTCCCCCCTCTAACCCTAACCTCCCCCCTACTTGCTCTAAACCCCCCTCCCCTCTTACCTCTAACCCTAACTCCTCCCCAACCACCACTAAACCCTCCCCCTCTTTCTCCTCTAACCCTAAATTCCCGCCCACCCCCTCCCTCCTCTCTACTTCCACACCCTCTCATCTTCACACCCGCATAGTTAACGTTACCATTGAACCAACCCCTCTGAAAAATAATCAACCAGAAATCCCTCCACCTTCCAACCATAACTCACCCCCACTATTACATCAGCAAAATCATAACTCATATATCAGTAACACCGCTGTTTTTATTGACGACGATCTTTTACCTGCCTCACTCTCTCCCTCTTCCTCTGCCCCTACAGGAGACAAACAAAGGTCGAAGGGGATCCCACCACAAAATAAAACACCCGACCGGGATGGTATGACACTGGGAGGACCTCAAATGATGAAGGGTAACATTTCGGAAAGTCATAATGACACGAAAAATACCCATTCTGAGTCCTCTTATTCTGCCTCCCCAGCTCCGGCTGCACTATGTGGTGGGTCCCCTCGCAGAGAACCGAAAAGACACATCAATACAGACCGTAAAGTGCGAGACTGGCAAATCAAAATAGAAAAAACAACAATAATCATAGGAGATTCCAACCTGTCCAGAATTCCACCATTTCAAGATGAAAATGTTCAGGTGGACAGCTTCCCGGGGGCGCAACTGTATCACCTGACAGAAATAATTAAAAAAATTGAACCAACAAAGGAAGTAAAACAGGTAATTCTCTCAGGGGGTCTAAACAACTGCCTAAAACAACTCAAAATAACAACAAGCAATAAACAATTACAAATACTAGTAAAAGAAGCAAAAAACAAATTTCCTAATGCCACCATCTACCTCCCGTTAATAAACTACTCGGACAGACTCCCCAACAACCAAAAAATACTCATACAGGAATTGAACAAAACCATAAGCAACAGGTACAACTTTTTAAATGAATTAAATCCCCTCCTTTTTAAAGTAGGCCATGACAATATCCACTGGACAGAAAAAACGGCAAAAGCAATTTTAAACACCTGGACGGATCAGTTAAACTTATAATGGGGGAAAAGGAATCACAGCCCACCCCCCATACGACAAATGTTATGGTTTTATGTTCTAATTTTAAATTAACAAAGGAACAGGGGGAGCTCCTCGAAAAGGGTCTCACGTTTATTCCGACGCCCGGCCCCCCCGACCCGCTGGAGCTGCGTAGGGACCTCCATACTTACCATAGAAGAATCAAACTACTGGACCATTTCAATTACAACTTACAATATCCACATATTCCTTTTACTAAACCGTCAACCTGGGAACCAAAAACAGAAAACCTTTCCGACCAAATAAAAAATTTAATTTCTAAAGACATTACCAGTTACAATAACCACAGACATAATAAAAACACTAAAAACAATATCACAGAAAAACATAAAATAGCATTAAAAAATCTCAAAAACTTGAAAGATATCATCATCAAACCAGCAGACAAAGGAGGCCAAATCGTATTGCAGGATAAAATAAATTATTTAACTGAAGCCAACAGGCAATTGGAAAACAAAAATTATTACATTCCACTCACTCACCCCTTAATAACCACTACCCAAACAATAATCAGAAACATCTTAACCTCACTATATAATCGGAAAATAATATCCTACAAACAGTTAAATTACTTATGGGGTCCAGAAATCCCACGACCCCGTTTATTCTATTTACTCCCCAAAATCCACAAACCACCTGAATCCTGGACAATACCTCACATAATACCAACAGGCAGACCCATAGTCAGTGATTGCGGATCAGAATCATATCACATAGCAGAATATATCGACCATCATATCAACCCCTTATCTCAGACACACCCCAGTTATATCAAAGACACTTATGCTTTCGTAAATAAACTTAAATCACTCACCGTTCCATCTAACACCTTTTTATTTTCCATCGACATCGACTCACTGTACACCAATATAGACACCAATTTAGGATTAACAGCAGTCAAAAGGTCCCTTGCAGCCTCCCCGGAGGCCGGGCGTCCTGACGAGGAGCTCCTCCAATTACTGAAAATTACCTTAACAAGAAATGATTTTGATTTTAACGGTAAAACATACCTCCAAGTATGCGGCTGTGCGATGGGGAGGAAATACTCCCCATCGTACGCAGACATTTATCTTGTGGACTGGGAGAAGACAGCCTTTTTAAAATGCAAAAACCGTCCACTTTTATACCTACGCTACCTGGATGATATTTTCGGCCTCTGGAAAGACACAGAGGCCGATTTTAAAGAATTTTTAGACATTTTAAACAACCATCACCCCAAAATCAAACTTAAGCACAACATACAAAAAACAGAAATAGAATTCCTGGACACAAAAGTTTTTTTTACAGCTAATAATCATCAGACTAAAAAACTGGCAACAAAGGTATTTTTTAAAGAAACAGACCGCCATGCACTCCTTCATAAAACCAGTTATCATCCCAAACATACATTTAAAGGTCTAATAAAATCTCAATTAATCCGTTTTAACCGCATTTGCACTTTCCCAGATGACATCGAAATAGCAACCAAAACCCTCTTTACAGCCCTCAGACCCAGAGGATACAGTAAAAGGTTTTTAAGAAAAATAAAAGAAGAAGTCAGAAACAATTTTAAACAACAACAAAATTTTAATCAAATAAAAAACTCAACCCCGTTAATTCCGATGGTCATCACATATTCCAAACAGTTATCCAAATTAAATTCACAATTCAAACAAAACTTTCAACAGACTCAGAATATTTTCAACCCGATCAAACCATTCAAACAAATTACAGCATTCAGACGAAATAAAAACCTCAGCGATATCCTGGTCCACACGGCATTAAACAAACCAACCGATAATCATAAAGATAAAAAGGACGACCATTTTCTCCCATATACACCATACATTCAAAATAAAATCTCAGGAAAAGGACAACCAATCACCCAAAACATATCACCGCAAAACAATAACGTAGTTTATGTCATCCAGTGTAGCGTTTGCAATAAACTTTATGTGGGAGAGACGGGCAGAAAATTAAAAATCAGAATCAGTGAACACATTAATAAAATCAGAAAACAAGATCAAAATACACTTTTATACCAACATTTTAACTTACACAAAATCGAAAATTTTAAATACAGAGGCGTGGAAAACAATACACTGTGGTCCAAAAAACAAAGACAAAAAGTGGAAAGGCTTTGGATTTTAAAACTAAATACAATTGATCCGATGGGACTAAATGAGAAATTTTAAAACCACTAGCACTTTCCACCGTTCTTAACTGTCAAAAACCAATCTCTCCCAACTGTTAAAATAATCGGACAATGAAGCCTCCCCAAAAAAAAGCACAAACAACCATACATAAGACCTGGCCTCCTAAAAGTATAAAGAGTTTTAAACAATTTTAAATATCCTTTATTTATTTTATTTATTTTATTTTTTGAACCTCTTACTTATTTATTTTTTTATGTACATTATTTTATGAACTTTTAATGCATTTTAGGTTTTTACCAACTCACCCCGAGGAATTTACGCCTGTTTTTTTATATATGCATGAAAGAAATAAAACCAACTGAAACTGAACATACTACCTGTTTTTTATATATATTTTATATTTTATATTTATTTGTGTGATGTTGCATGCCCCTCCTTTCCCTGGTTCAGTTTTATTATGACATATTTTCTTAACTATTTATGGTTTTATGAGGGTGATTTGGTAATACCCTATTTTATGCATTATTAACACAATATTTTTTATCCCTATTTATCCTATAGAGGTTTTTTAAAATTGACTATAAAGCAATTTTTATTCCGTTTTATTGATTCTTATCCCGCTTTTTATAACTCGGTTTTTAGGCCGTTTTTACCAGTATACCGTCGGCCGTTTTGTAGATCATGTTTTTTAAACCTCAATCAACCCAATTCTTAGCACTTACCCCGTAATTTTAGCACTTAAAAACCTTAAAACTCTTAAAATTACACGACCGCATTTCCGGGTCTTAGGAGGTTCACGGACAATAGTATGGTGTCTCCCAGCCGCATGACGCTCCACAAGAGGGAGACAGGGAAACGCCACTGAGGATTTTAGGAAGAATGTTTTTTTTATTGTGTCTTGATATTTAGTTATGTATTCTGAAATGTTTTCCCCCCCTCCCCCCCTCCCCCCTGTATTTTTAACCCCTTTTCTCTTCCCTCCTAATAACACAAAGCACTTTTTTATATATTATATATTTTATGTTTGATGATTGATTATTTATACTATGTTTTAATTGCATGTGTTGATTCTTTTAATATGTTGCATGTTTTTACCAAACAAAAAGGGTTTCTTAAATATATTTATAAAGACCAGAAGAATAATATATTTTTCAAATGGTCTATGCATGGAAATGAAACACACACCTTTATGGAATGATTTTATACACGTATTACTAATCCAACTTTTACCCTTTTTATCATGCTTTTATTTATAACTATCAAATCTATTTATTAAACTATCTAAGTAATATTAGTTTATTTCTTAAGGTTTTATTTGTCCTGTTTTAAATTCTGTAAATTATTATTTTAACATATTTTTTTATTATTATTTTTTATGTTTTATTTTATTTGCTTATTCTTTTAACTTCTTAAAAAATCCTTGGCATAATCCCTGACTCCCCTTGTGAAATAAAAATATATAAAAAACAAACCAACAAGTAGTGGGAGGTAGATTTTTTAACACCAATAAAATAACACAACCTTCTTAAAATAAAGACCCCCTAGGGAAATAAAAGAAATAAAAGACAGTTGCTCTCCCCACACAAAATACATAGGGGAAGCTGTCCCATACTTTTATTTCCGGTTTTTTAATTTACTTATTTTATATTTTATTCTTTTTTTAACATAAGTAAACATATTTTTAATCACAAAAGGAGTTATTTTTTACCAGATGATGGGATTTTAGATGATTTTAAGAAATAGCCTGTGCCAGTGCATGTGGCAAAACAGTCTTGTTTTGCCACCACCTTTTCTTAAACAAAACCTAACCCTAACCCCTAACCCCTAACCCTAACCCTAACCTTAACTTTATTTACAAAGTCTGTGTCATTCGAGTTGACTCTGTGCTGTGCTTTGTGAAACTGCGTGTTATTCTGCAGCTGTGCTCTTGGATGGATCCATCTGGTCTGTTCTCTGCGATCGATTGAGCTGATTCGTGGATTTTCGCGGCCCCGCCGACCTCCAAAGCCCCCGGCTTGGGGCCCCTGTCGGCCGGTCCACCTGGCGGCAGGACTCGGACGGGTCCAGCCCTGGTTCAGTGGCGGGCAGCGGCTATTCGGTGGGTTTCTCTGTCCGGAGCGATGGTTAGCCTCAAAGCTAGCGGGCCTGGGGCCTCTCGCTGCCTCAGCGTAGCTGCGCGGCTCTGCGCATGCGTGGTGCGTTCGCTGTCTGCCTCGGCGGTAGGAAACTTGGGTCCAACCGTTGTCATATTGAGGGAATTCCATCATCAAATATACAATAAACAATAAAATGTTGTGTGTTTTTTAATTTCTGTATTTCTGTAAATACAGGGAAAAAAGAAGGTGTCCTGCACCCAAAAAAAAGGGCACTTTGGGGGTGTAACTGAGTCGGAGGCGGGAAACTTCAAATCAATTTTATTGCAAGGTAAGAAAAATAAAAAAATACAAAAAATATTACAGTATAATTAAACAACGACGTTTCGGTTCAAATTGAACCTTCTTCAGGTGAATTCAATAGCAAAATGAGTGTGTTTTTTTGTGTCTGCAAGACCTTTCAGTTAGCTTCCGACCGTTAGCTGGAAGGCTATGGATGGAAGAGACAGGGCTTAACCAACAACATATTTTAAAAATGGCAGGCCCTACCCAGAAGCCCTTGCGGCCAGCAGTGCCCGTGCGGGCCACAGCGACACCGCTGGTGAACGCCGGCATTGCAGACACAGTTACATGGTAAGTAAATACAACACACAACAGTGACTGTTGATAAATGGAACTTAAAATTACATTTTACATACATTTCAGTGATTAAAACATTACATTGTGCTCAGTGATTCCATTGGGAAACTCCAGAACCGAGAATCACCTCTCAGGTTGTCCCCCTCAGAGTCAACGCCCCTGAAGGCACCACAGATAACACGGTGAGTTCTCATGTTATATTTCTTATATTTTTTCAGAACCGATTGTGATCATATATTTGTTCAGCTGTAGCTGAAAATCATAAAGAAGACTCTTAGTCCCACAAAATAAACAATACATAATCTGAACCTTTTGTCAGTTTTACAGTTATTATTTACAATTTTAATTTTGTTTTTCTTTTTGTTTTTGTTGGACTTCTCCTCTGTATTCCTGGGAGGGAGCTGCAGGACCACGCCCACTTCAGGATGCCAGGAGGAACTAGCCGGTTAGGGTTAGGGTTAGGGTTAGGGGTTAGGGTTAGGGTTAGGTTAGGTTAGGATAGGGGTTAGGGCTAGGGGAACTGCGTTGAGTCCCCCTCCGATAGGAGGGGGCGCGTGCGCGGTCCATCTCCCAGGACCTTCCGCTACCCTGATCCATAGCGGGCAGACGGTTGCGGCGGCCTCTCCGTCCGTACCGGACAACCGTCCACCCGTCCATCATTTGATGGTTTTTAAAAAAAACTTTTTTTTTAATTATGAATTTTTTTAATTATGAATTTTTTTAATGAAAAAATGAAAAAATGAAAAATTATTTATATAAGCAAACAACAAAAGAAGATGTGCCAAAACAAAAAACGACGTTTCGACCCTACTGGGTCTTCATCAGGTAGGCACACAAAAAACTATAGAGCAGCAAGCTAGCTGTCACTGGTGACTTGCAGAGATGTTATCTCTAGGCTTGTCAGGCTCAGAATGAGCTCTCTTCAATGGTCCCTTCTATTTATAGGCTCCGACGAATTTAAACCGTATACCCGGTATTAGGGTTAGGTTTAGGATTAGGGTTAGGGTTAGGGTTAGGGTAGGGTTAGGGTTAGGGTTAGTGAGAATTATCTCGGTGACTCCCCCTGCGTCGTCCGTCGACTGGGCAGTTGATAGGGAGTCAAAGGCAAGGCACTGGCCGGCGCTCGTGTATTTGAACTCTTCGACACATATACTTCCCCTTAGTGTTTTTTTTGAATTTTTATCATTTGTTTTTTGTACGTATCTTTTGTTTGGAAACATTTGTAGTATAATTGGATTAGGATCGTTTTGCACTTTTATAATTATCAAATCCCTGATAGGATAAGTACATCTAAATTTGGTGGTGAGGTGTTCTATTTGCAATTTTTTAGGTAGAGTAGAAATATTTTAGGTTTATTTGTCAAAAAGGCAAAGACACTGGTAGTGGTACTCCTGGGTTTCTGGGATGGGGTTCGATACCCTGCGGTGTCCTGCTGGTCATTTTGGCATTCGGATTGAGGCCAGGTTTAGGATCAGGGTCCTGGGGTTAGGGTTAGGCGTAGGTAAGTGTTAAATTTTAAGATTAGAGTTTAGGATTAGGTGAGTTTTTTAGGGGTAGGTTTAGGTATCTGTAAAGGTCGGGGTCGGTAGCAGTTATAGGTGGAATTTCTGGCTAATCTCTTGTATCCCATTAGGAATGTGTCCGGTCATAGAACGGCCTGGTTTAGGGTTAGGGTCTTAGGGTCCTAGGGTTAAGGTCCTAGGGTTAGGGTAGGGTTTGATTTGGGTTTTAGGGTTTTTTTTTTTTTGTTTTGTTTTTTTAAAATGCCCGTATATTTGGAAATTAAATGTCTAATTCCTCTGTTTTGATTCCAGGTTGAAATTTCTCCTGGAGAGGTCAAGTGGTCAGGGGAAACCCTGTATTCAAATGTTATGAAACTGGGACAAGGTTCACAGTGGATAAATCCTTGTTAACCCAAGTATAGTAAAAAATGAGGGTTAAGACTTAAATTAGGGTTAGGATTAAGTAGGGGTTAGGATTAAATAGGGGTTAGGATTAGGTTAGGGTTAGGGTTAAGGCTAAGGCTAAGTTAGGCCTAAGTTAGGATCAAGTTAGAGTTGGGGTCAAGTAAGGGTTAGGGCTAAGTTAAGGTAGGTTTTGGGAGTAAGTTAAGGTTAGGTTTTTGGAATAAATTAGGGTTAGGTTTTTGGGATTAAGTTAGGGTTAGTTTTTTGGGATTAAGTTAGGGTTAGGTTCTTGGGAGTGAGTTAGGTTTTGGTTTTTGGGAGTAAATTGGGGTTAGGATTTTGGGAATAAGTTAGGGTAGGTTATTGGGAATAAGGTAGGGTTAGGTTTTGGGGCTAAATTGGGGTTAGGTTCTGGGACTAAGTTAGGGTTAGGGTCAGGTTTTGGGACTAGGTTAGGTTCAGTTTTTGGGATTAAGTTAGGGCTAGGTTTTGGGAATAAGTAAGGGTTAGGTTTTTGGGCTAAGTTAGGGTTAGGTTTTTGGGGCTAAGTTAGGGTTAGGTTTTGGGGCTAAGTTAGGGTTAGGTTTTTGGGGCTAAGTTAGGGTTAGGTTTTGGGGCTAAGTTAGGGTTAGGTTTTGGGGCTAAGTTAGGGTTAGGTTCTGGGACTAGGTTATGGTCAGGTTTTGGGATTAGGTTAGGGTTAGGTTTTGGGACTAAGTTAGGGTTAGGTTTTGGGACTAAGTTAGGGTTAGGTTAGGTTTTTGGGGCTAAATTAGGGTTAGGTTTTGGGATTAAATTAGGGTTAGGGTTAGGGTTAGGTTTTGGGACTAGGTTAGGGTTAGGTTTTGGGACTGAGTTAGGGTTAGGATTTGGGAATAAGTTAGGGTTAGGTTTTGGGTTAGGGTTAGGGTTAGGGCTAAGGTTAGAGTTTAGGGTTAGGGTTAAGTTTAGGTTAGGTTTTAGGGTTAGAGTTAAATTAGGGTTAGGGCTAAGGTTAGGTTAGGGTTAGGGTTAGGTTAGGGTTAGGGTTAGGGTTAGGTTAGGTTAGGGTTAGGGTTAGGGGAACTGAGTAGGGTCCCCCTCCGATAGGAGGGGGCACGTGCTCTGTCCATCCCCCAGGACCTTCCACCCCCCTGACCCCAAAAGGGTTGGCGGTTGCGCCGGCCTCTTCTGCCATAGGGCACAACCGTCCAACCATCCATAGTGTGGTTTTTTAATTACCAACTGTTTTTGGTCTTTGTTGTTTTATGATTTTTTTGTTGTTTTCTGTATTTTTAGAATAGTAAATGAAATAAAATATGAATTGTTTTTAAATAATCAACAAAAGAAGGAGTGCCACATGAAATCAAAATGAATGAATGCCTTCTTCAGGTCTGGCACACAAGAAAACTGGAAAGCAGCAAGCTGGCTATCAATGGTCTGGCTGGCAGAGATGTTGCCCCTTCGCTGGCCAGGCTCAGAATGAGCTCTGTGAATTGACCACCCTTATTTATAGGTTCTGACGAACATAAAAAATATATATGTGTTAATGGCCTTAACTTATTTTCATCCATTTAAATCATTTTATTTTTGTTTTAGTAAAACTTATTTATTCAGATCCTCGCGGATAACTCGCGGTATTGTAAATTTTTGTTTTTAATTATTTTTAATAAATATTATGACTAACCCGTATTCGCGGTAAATAGAAATTTATGTTTTTAACAGTTTTTAACTCAATTTTAATTCAATTTTAACCCCCTAGTTGCCAAATTAACCCATATCCCATGAATTTTAACCTCTTTTTATATACAATTTTAACCCTTACCCCCCCCCATATGAGAATTTTAATGTAGTTATTTATATATATTGTAGTTATTTATTAAATCAACACTTTTAACCCTTCCAATGCCAATACTATAATTAATCCCATCAATGTTAAAGCATTTTTAACCCTTTTTAAACAATTATTATGAATTTATAATGAATGAACCATGAATGATGAGTTCCCCCGTAAATAATTTTAACCCTTACATGCCCAATGAAATCAAATTTAGGTTTTGGATGGGGATAGGTTTCAGGGAAGCAGGTTAGGGTTGGGGTAAAACATCCGAGTTAGGGTTAAGACAGACTAGGGTTAGGTTTAGGGTTAGGGTTAGGGTTAGGATTAGGGTTAGGTTTATGACTAGGGTTAGGTTTAGGATTAGGGTTAGGGTTAGGATTAGGTTTAGGTTTAGGTTTAGGATTAGGGTTAGGGGTAGGGTTAGGGTTAGGGGTAGGGTTAGGGTTAGGGTTAGGGGTTGGGGTTAGGGTTAGGGTTAGGGCTAGGGTTAGGTTTAGGGTTAGGGTTAGGGTTAGGGTTAGGTTTAGGGTTAGGGTTAGGGGTAGGGTTAGGGTTAGGGTTAGGGGTAGGGTTAGGGTTATGTTAGGGTTGGGGTTGGGGTTGGGGTTATGGGTTTCGGGTTGAAGTCTGTTGCACAGGCCTACTGAACTGTGAGCGGGAGCTGAGTGTGGAGGAGATGTAGGAAGAGAGCCGATGGATGGATGGCTGAGGGGGATAGTTGAAAAAAAAAAAAAAAAAAAAAAAAAAGCTATAAAGCTATAAAATAAAACAAGCTATGTGGATAAGAAACATTCATAGAAACAGAATAAAGTGATTTTTTATACAAAGAAGGGGGGAGGGAGGGAAACAAATATAATAAAATAAAATAAAAAATAAAAGGGTAATAACTTAGCCATCATTGAGTCCGGTTGGTGTGGTGGTGTTGAGTTTGCTCAACACCACCACTGCTGCGAAACCCTTTTTTTTAACCCTAACCCTACGTGTATATATCCAGTGTATAAATATAGTGCAGGTATGAATTGAATATACTATAGGATATATACAGTGAATGAATATGTTATAGAAATATATACAGTAAAGAATGTACAGTAAATCAGCAGTGCAGGTAGATGAATGGATGATAATAAATAGTCAAAAACAGTCATGAATGTGGGCAGATTACAGAACAGTAGGTGGGTCACCTCTGTGTAGAGTTCAAGAGGGTGACGGCTGAGGGGAAAAAGCTGTTCCTGAACCTGTTGGTTCTGGAGCGCAGGGAGCTATAGTGCCTCCTGGAGGGGTTAGGTTAGGGTTAGGTTTGGGTTAGGGTTTTGAAGCAGCATGAACTCTCTTTGAGTCAAAGAGAATTCATGCTGCTTCAAAACTTTTTTTTGGGCTGAAGCCGGTTCTTTGGGTTCTTTTGGCTAGGGTTAGCGTTATGTTCAGCTAGGGTTAGGGTTAGGTTCAGCTAGGGATAGGGTTTTGAAGCAGCATGAACTCTTTTTTTTTGGGCTGGAGCTGGTTCTTTGGGCACCAGCTCTGGTCTAAAAGCAGTACAGGTAAATAACAGCAGCCGGTCACACCCACCAAAAGCTGACATGGTGAAATACTTTTTTTTCCCTTTTGGATGCATAAAAATAAACCTAGTTGAATATGAATCAAAAATGTATATATGTATCCGGTGGAGGCTACTCTGCATTGTGTGATTTGACGAGGCTTAGACCAGATATCTTTTTGGAGGGGATCTCCGTTTATTCTGACAGATACAGTAAAGAAATTGTTCTCATTGGGCCCGTTACAAACCAAAGGATGGTACTGAGTCCAGTTGAAAACATACTAGAGTTCCGTATGGAGTTTGGGAGAAAAAACATCTTCAGCTATTACTTAAGAGTTTTCTACACATTTTAAACTTGACAGAAGAAGAGTTTTTAAATCTCTGACGTAAAGTTACCAAAACTATTTTGAAGAAATTTGTAACTTATGATAAAATGCCCTTAAGAAACTCATCCCTTTAACGTGTGCAGTTCAAGTTACCAAAGAGTTAAAATATCAAATGTGAAATTCTTCCAACATGGCGGCATGCTGTCCAAGAAGACATTCTTTTTAAAAAAGTGTACAGTTTACATTCTATTCTTAATATCACTAGTGTTATTTAAACATCTTTACATTATTTTACTTCATTTCCTGTGTTTGTGAGACATCTGTTTGGCAAAAGATACTGGTTGGTGTTTTTTCTTTCCTCACTGAGGGATGTTGGGAGAAGGATATGGTGAAGGGATTCAGACACTCAAAAAGAAACAATAGCAATGGACTGAAGGAGTCTGAACAAGGACATTAGAATAAAATGGCCAGAGTCAACACATCATTGATACTACATTGAGAGTCAACGCTGCTTAGAAGTTGCAGTGTGATATAAATGAGCTACCTTTGCACATCAGAAAAAGCCTCCTCACTGTCCATTTTTAAAACTCATCTTAAAACCTATTTTTATTCCTTGGCTTTTAACCACGCATGAGACTCTGCTCTTGTTTTTAGTGTTTTATGGTTTGCTTTTATTTATTGTTTTTTAAATTATTTTTTTTAAAAGCAATTAATCTATTTATTTCAGTGTTTATTCCTGTTTTATTTATTTTATTGTCTCTTGTTCTGTTTGTTTATGTACATCACTTTGTTGCGGCTGTGGTTGTTTTAAAGTGCTTTACAAATAAAGTTGAAAATATATTCTTATGTCTTTTCTTGCATATGTGTAATTGCATAAATTTCATTTCATTTAAATTTCATAGTATTTGCTTTACTGTATGCTTAGGGAAATTGGGGCTAGGCAGGGAAAGGTCCATTGGAAGGTGCGTAGCCTGAATTTGGACATTGTTTTTATCTTATTTTCGGAGGTTTCCATATGTATTTGCTTAAGTTGTATCCACATATATATCAATATATAATGCAATTTGTATAGAACTGATAAAAGTTCCTCCTTTTAATAGGCCTGGAGTACTATGTGTGGTTGTCAAAGTCAGAGGGGCCGTGAGAGAATTTTCCTGTCTAGATTGTTTGATGGAAGTTTCTGGAAAGATGGCTGCCGGACAGGTTTTTCACTCTCACACGCCATAAAGTTTCTGTATTGTTAATATTATGCTGTGAGAAGCCTTCGTAGGAGGAATTGTTAATCATCTCAAAATCATACTCATGTATATTTTATTTATTGTTTTCCGAGACTCTGCATAGTCTTAAAAGGGGGATATGAAGTTTATGATCTTTCATTATATGACATGTTAACGTTGGGATGTTAGGGGCCTCAGATTGGAATCTCTCTCACTTTCTTTCTCTGTTTGTTGAATAATATCAGTTTGCATGTTTTCCAGATCTTATACCTTGGTTTCTTGAGTAGCGAAGGCTGCTTCAGAGCAATCTTCACAGGCAATCCTGGGTGCTTGTATGATGCTGTGCTTTGTAAAATAAACCTTTTTAATACAAGTAAGACAGTGTCAGCGAAGACTCCATTTATCATCTGCACATCATTGCCATCAAACACACCACACTATATTTTGAAAAGGGCAGAATCTACCTGAAGCGGGCGTAAAAACTTCATACACATTTTAGAAAGTTGTATAGAATTTTGGTGTTTCCATCAAGCTTTTCTCATGCAAATCTTCCTAATGTGCATAAAAACAGTAACTTCTTGCAGCAGTTTGTACTCACTCACCAAAGTTGCATAATGATAAGAATGGGTGCTCAAAATGCAGAGCGGGAATGCCGGAGACACAATTCTCCCTATTACAAATCAGTGTAGCATCAAAAATATTGTTTTAAACGTAAAATGTCTATTGACCAGATGAGACTGTTGTTTTTTTATGCTGTCTTTCTCTGGACAGTGTGCAACTTGTCATGACTTTGTACCTTCTTTCTCCTGTTTTCCTGTAATTGTTTGTAATCTGCTCCTAAGACTCAAGATTCCCAGCCCAACAGTCCTCTGAGAAAGCAGCTGAACGCCCAACAGAGCACCAACCTGCTTTTCAGAGTCAGTGAATGGTTGACCTGAGGTGAGGAACTCTGGCTCACACAACCTGCCATGCAAAGCAGTGGCCCGGCTGATGCAGCATCACAGCCGAAAAAGACAGAAGCACTCATCAGAGGAAGGAAAGAGTGAAAATGGAAGCGTTGTGGCATCACCACTCCAGGACCTTTTTAAGACTTTGGAGCTCACGGTTTTCCACGTCAGACATTAACATTGGATTACTTAATTAATCTAAATTAATTTTGCTTTGTGGTCAGTCATGATAACTATGTTATAAGGATGTACATATTTAAATTGTGTTCCATATTTCAAATCAAAAGGCTTCATTCTTAGTCTTTTTTAACATTTCTTATTTGTTGAACTTTTACAAAAATGTAATAATTAAACCTTAAATATTTCTAAAATATATATACATCCAACAAAGTATTTGTTCTTTTATATTCCTTTTTTATTTTTAAATATCCCCAAACACTGTCATATAAATAAGAGGAAATTAGAGATCATTTTGTGATATGATCATACATGCACACATGGTTTAAACAATAGTAGCGTCATGGACGCACAATGTTACTGCATAAATAAACCATACAAATACTGCTGCAGAATTTTGCAGTTGTACCAGAAATTGATGGCACATTCTTTTACAAATAGAATACATTTTAGAAGAATAACTTCATTTTTTAACTGAAAACAAATGCATATATCAAGCATAGATATAAACAACTCCAGATTTAAATCTTGATTTCTGGTGGTTTATTTACCAGGGAAAAAGATTTTACCTCTTGATGCTGTCTTTTGTTGTACAACACAGAAGTTACATGTTTGGCAATGACTGAATTTTATCAGCACTACACCAACAAGAAGATGTGTGTTGTTTGATCCCAGAGACTGCCCTGATATAGGGACTTCTGGACCAGCTCTCCACTAAGGGGTCAGATTCCCTATCCTATGGATATTATCTCAGTAGGTATTTCGGGAATTTATAAGCTGGTGGCGAGGAGACTCGCCTAGCTTCTAACAGCCTAGATCCGGACACCTATCCTGCTTAATCTAGAATGGCACCTATCGAAAAACCCTGGATTTTAGATACCGCGCTAGCCGCATCCATTTAATGGCAGCTCTCCTCTTACTGATCTATGCACTTGGTGAATCGTTAGGTTAGTTTTATTGGCTAAGAAGACAAGCCCCAAGGATAAGTTAAATTTATTTGGCTAGAGTAACCAATAAGAACCTTGTTATAACACACAACCTTTTAATACCAAAAGATTCAAAAATCTAATGTCCACTACTTCACTTTAAATGCAATTGAGAATTTATTGATAATATAGCAAGGTGCAAGCATACAGCATATAATGATCAAAAAATGGATTACTCTAACTGCCTGTGTTGAATGAAGCTGTAGCTGGGAATTGTAATCCATCAAATTTGGAGAGGAAAACGGGAAAGTTGCCTGGCCAAGCAACTATAACGCACTGTCCGGCTTCAGACCTCAGCTGAGGCTCTCCACTTTATCCAAAGTCAGAGTAATCCTAGATCAGTACTGTAATCCTGACAACAGTGAGAACTGTTCCTCTAACTTCTCTTTCCCACATCTCGGTCCAGCTTCACACGTTCGACACGTTACAACATGTCTCAGCTCAACGTCGCCCTTCTCAGTTCCCTTTTTTCTACTGGCTTCGCCCTAACTGTTGCTTCTTTCTAACACAGTCATCAGAATTAATATCATTGTCACCAACATTTCTTATGATTACTTCAGTCACCACACATACTGTTTAACTGATCATTCTTGCATTTTGTCTCAACAGTTATTTTATCAAATCACTTCAACATTTTAACTATCATCGTACATATAATCATCACTTACTTCGTTCATTACAATCATTTCCACATCCATCAGTCATTTGTCATTTGTGTATCACACCATCACATCACATAGTAGGATCACTTAACAACAATTATCACAGTGCCTTTGTGTATTACATCATATTAGGAAAGCACCAAACTGTCCAGCTGCTATTCTGCTGGAAAGTCCTTGGTTTTCACAGTCTCATACCATCTTTTGCTGGTGTATGGCGAGTAGAGATCTCAACTTACTTGACAGTGTGTATACAGGAATGTTTGTGATATACACAGATTATACATGATTACAAAGATCTGTTGTATTATATGTTGTAATACAGCGAGTTGCCTCAACATGTGATACAGGAGAGGGGAGGGTTCTGGTGCAGCAAGAAATGGATAAGCATTGATCTTACATTTGCAAAGAACAGACAAAGCATTGTCAATATCAATATCAGTACTGTGGAAGAGCATTGCATTGTTATTTGATTAATTAAGTTATTATTAATGTTTATTTTCATTGTTGTCCTTCAGACTCCTTTTCCCAAGCACGCTTCTCTCTTGCTGCTTGTCAGATGTGCATCCTTAAAATCCATCTTTTTTCCATTAACTTCGGAAATTAATCTGCAAAAAAGTTATTATGTTCAGGTCACTTACAACAAAAAGAAATTCAGGTTTTTTTTTTTAAAGGGAAAAAAAGTGGCCATGCACACTGAAAAGACAAAAATATTTTTGGTGAAAGGCACACTTTTTTTTTCCCTCATCTTGCCAAACGTAGGCCTTGAGGGGATCATGAATTTGGTCTGTTTATCTGTCCTGTCTGTCAGTATGTCTGCAGTAATATGATCAGAGTTTGTAATGTTCAACCAACACTACAGCATTGGTAACTTGTCACTTATATCATTGGTTACATACTAACAGAAAAACAATAAACATGTTAATACTGGACATGGATTGCCTGCAGCCTTCTGCTGTTACTACACATACCTCAACAACTGCCTGCCTTTTGTTGTCCATGCTTAGGATGGCACTCGCTCTCTCACTGTCAACTTGGGAAAAATGTAGTCTGATCATGATGGGTGATAATGTGTCATCCACACATCTCTGCAGGAAAAGAAAAAAAGTTGATTAGATATTACATAAAAACATTAGATAAACATTCAAGAAAGCTTAAATATCACAATGGTAAAATGAACTTGGTTGTTGCTGTTGTCACTTTTTCTTTGAAATTAGTCTTTTGTTTTCATAAAAAATTCTGATAACAGGCATTGCTATATAGACCGGTGGGTTGTCAGGGATTTGAGCTTTCAGAAACAACCAGCTAAAATTAACAACAAGTGGCAATACTGTTTTTGTGGTAGGCTGATGGGTATTAGGACGAAGTAGGTGATATCCACCAAAAAATGTACACAGGGATAATAATATAAAATATTCCTTACTGGCATATAGATGGAGTAGTTACGGCAGGTATCTTTATCCTTCAGCTCTACGGTGCTGGTAAGAGTTCTGGCTGTTTTGTCGGTTTGAATGAAGAAACCCCGATTTGTTTGTCTCATTGGATCCACATCCAGTGTGAATGAGATTATTGGTCTGGAGTTCATTGCCCCTGCAAAGACATCCAAATGGATTAAATTAGCCAAAAACACACATTGAAGAGGTGAGCAGCATCATTAACTGTAAAGGAAACCATTGGGCTGGGGAGGGAGAGTCAAATCTTGCATTCACTTTTATAAAAACTTGTTAACAATGGCAAACATAACAATTTAGTCACTGTATTTTTGAACATTGTAGAACTGCTATTTTTCTACAGCACCGTGGCTGTTAATAAATGTCAGCTCTTCAATTCCTGTTTGCCACCTCCAAACTATAAATAATGATAATAAAAAGATAATGCCTGAGGTGATCCAGATGTCTCTCCCCAGAAACACTTTTTCAATCTGTTGAGAGATTCTGAGCCATTCCCAAATCGGATTAGATATATAATCTCTTCAGCATGTTCTAGTTCTACGATTGGGCCTTCTATTATTTGGACCTTCATGTCAGAACGCTAAAATGAAGGTGCTCCTGATGAAACTGTCCAGGTGGTTTCTTTTCTCCTCACCATGATGTTCCACTAAAATGCCTGCATTGCTATGAAGATGTAACCAATGTGTTGTGATCGAACCACAGGTGAATCTTGGGTTCATTTGTGGATTTTAACATTTGTGGACTAAAATGTGTAGTGGGTCTGGAATAGCCACATATAGTTATAGTTATCACATTAACAGACACCCCCTCTTTTTCATTTTAATATCTGAACTTTTATTTGAATCTTTATGAACAGTTTTGCAAAAAGCATTACCACTTTGCGCCAGTAGATGGTGCTCTAACAACCAGTGGGTCCAGGCAAATAGTTTCTGCTCTGCTTTGCTCTGCGCATGTGCAGAGAATAAACCTGCTGAGCAGCAGTAGCATGAGCTAACAACTCTCGTGTTTGTGTTTGGATCCACAGGTATGTAAAATGTATTATTTTGTACATTTTGGTTCGGTTAAACTATGTAACAACATACAGTGAAGCCATGACGAGAAGCTAAGCATGGTAGAATGTTGAAATATGTACTTTATCGTCTGAGTTTATTATGTGGGCGTTCCCGTCCAGGTAGGTCGGTTGAACCAGAGTGAGTGTGTACGTGTGTGTGAGAGCAAGTCCGACCATAAACATTGCCTTTCAGAGTTGTTGTTTATTAATATTTTTCTGGAAGTAACTGGTACAGTATTTATAGTGTTCTGTATTCTGAAATGTGAATATTAAGCGCATGTGCAGAGAATAAACCTGCTGAGCAGCAGTAGCATGAGCTAACAACTCTCGTGTTTGTGTTTGGATCCACAGTAACTGTTAGCCACACCGTAGCTCAGCCGCTCAGTGCCCGCCGCCTGAGTGGCTCATGCTGCCGAACCAGAGACCCCTAGCTCTGGCGCCGGAAACAAATGCAACAGCATCTTGATTCAACTCACAAAATGGCATTTCAGCTCCATTTTAGTTCTCTGATAAGGAACATCTTTCCCAGGATGCCTTGCGTTTATAACAGATCACATCATTGGTGAAGAGACCTGTGACACCACATGGGGTCCTGTTAAATCAGATCAGAGTCCTCTGGCCAGCCAGAGGGGCACAGCTCTGAGATCCAGTTCCTGGATTCACCAGCCCCCACCTCATCTCCTGCAGAGCCCTGCTGTGACGAGGCCTCCTCCTTCTGAAAATCTCCTTTCCAGGAGTAATTCTGAACAACTGCAACTCTGATCTTCCCTGCGCATTAAAGTTGCATTAATGAAGGCAAAGTTTCATTGCAACTGCCAGAGAAAGCTTCACCTCAACAACAATGACAAACAAGTAACTTAATTTTCAAGACAACAAATTATTGAAACTCAACCTGAAATCAAACTTCCTTCCACGTCCTCAATCCAAAGGGATTTCCCCCTTTTCCAACTGGACTGTGAGTAATGTAACTGGGCTTAGATAAGCAATCAGCAAGGACTTTGAGTACAAAGGATTTTACCTGTAATTAATTATTTGGTTTATATGTGTTTTTAAGTATATTTGTTCTGAAATTCATGTAGCTACATCATTCAAAGTTGTATGTTAATCTTGCTTTATTCAGACATTCAGTCTTATATGCAAACTAATTTAACTAACATTTGATTTGCTCACACACTGATTTACACATAATATACTTTAAATTGGCTGTAGCAAAGAGACAGTTTTGCAGAGCAAGGGGGCCAAGGGCCAGGCATCACTTCACAGCTTTTTATATATGTGTGCTTTTATTTGCTTTACTTGTTTAGAATAGAATACCTTTTTGATTACAAATGCTGTCTATTTAATTTTGTACACTGTGAACAATATGCTAACGTCTTCTGTGACAAGAATTCACAATTGCTTTAACCACTACTAAATATTAATTAGGTAATTTGATTATGATTCTATTCATAATTATTAATCAGTGTTCCAAATTGATAGTTTACTTTATGAGACTGATTTAGGTGAATTGGGTATATTTTTCTGTTTTACAGGTGGTGCCCCAACGAGCTATGACTTAGAGCAAATCAAGTCATATAATTTATTATAATTACTAATCATTTAGAATAATTATGAATAATTTGTATAGCCATATAAACACTCTTTTGAACCGTGAGATCCACACATGTGCTTAGGTTCATCCATACATACCTGATATCCTTATGGGAGTGATAGCATTTATGATTACGCCCTTTTATTTACATCCAGACTGCCTCACATTGGACTACAAACCAGTCTAGCACTTGCTGGACATAAGGGTCTGATGAAGCCAACACAACAAGATCATTAGAGATCAATCACTAAAGTAATTAGGAGGCCAACATTAAAAACAACTTTGACTTTGTGCTGGGCATTAGGACAAAGCTGTCACTTGGATTATCAGTAATAGATGGTTCATAGCATTTGCCCTGATACTCCATACTTCTGACACTGTACAGGCTTTCTGAGGGGAAACTGTCGTAAGCCTTCTCCAAGTCTAAAAAATACATCTAGACCCAATCAACTAACTCCCATGACACCCATTCCAACAACCCCAAGGTAAAAAGCCGGTCCAACCAGGATGAAACTGCTCCTCCTAGATCTGAGGTTTGACAACTGGTCAGTGTCTTCTTTCAGGCACCCTTGAATAAGGTGCTGCCTCCTCAATAGAGGCTTTGCACATAGCTCATTCCGATTCCACATCGCCAATGTTGCCTAGTATGCATCACAAATTCTTCCAGAGGTGGGAATTAAAGACCTTGCAGTCCTGACTGTCGGAAACATACAGCAGCAGACATGATGATACAAACACAAGTTGATCATCAATCTTTATCATCAATGTCCTAGTACCAAGTACAATTCTGAATAACTGTGTGCTTAAACATGGTGTTCCTTATGGCAAATCCCTGACTAGCACACAAGTACAGTAACAAAGCACCCCTCAGCTGAGCAGGCAGGCCATTTTTTCTACTTACCCCAGGATTCTCCCCTTTTGCCCACATGAGCATTGAAGTCCTCCAACAGAGCTAGGTAATATTCTATCCATACACAAAGATTTTAAAAAGGCCAGATACTCCAAACTGCTGTCTGGTGCACCAACAGCCCTCTCGGCACCTCATAGTCACATAGAGGCCCCCCTCTTGTTCTCCTGGGAGAACTGGGGTCTTGCCTGCCAAATACCTCTAACCCTGGGCAACTCTAGAGAAAGACAAGGTCTAGTCCCTTCCAGGATTTTGACTCCAGACCCAGTGGCATACATAGAGGTGAACACAACTGTATGTAGTTGGTACCGCTCTATCTCTGCTTTCTATGGTTTGTGTTTATCCAGATATCCGCTAGCTCCTTACAGACCACCAGTAATTCTGGCCATTACCTCCAGAGGCTAAATTATTGTCAGACCGGTAGCTTAATTGTTTTGCTACCACCTAGAATCAGCAGCAAGGGCCTTTTCCCCCACCTTTGTTTGCCCCCCCATTCGAAAATTAAATCAACCCAAATCCCCATATATGATGTCATGGCAGTTTCACGCAGCTTGAAACTTAAAAAAAGGGGAACTATTTGCAGACAAAAACTAAATTGAAAAAAGTACCTGATGCTAAAAGTGAGCTGAGCAGAGTAAAGCTAAACCATGCTAAACCATGCAGTGAAAACTCAGTGATTGGGTTAGTCAAAGCAGGCTGTTATGGTAACCATTGGTAAATTTTCATCTGAAATGCCAGGGCAGTGAAGCCTTTCAGTGTTTATCTCCTCAGGTTGAAAAGACAGATGGGTCAAGACATTGAAGATGGGCTTGTACCTGAAATACATTGATCACATTTATTGAACAATTGAAAAATTGATCATTAAGACATAGGAGAATGGAATACTAATTTTAAAGGGTTTAAGGAAATTTGCAACACCAGGCATTGATTTCAACCCCTCTGTTATTGTGCTCTGGCAAAGCCATGGATGAATTACTTTGAGACATGTTTTGTATCTGCACAACTTATACCACAACCTATATTCATATATAATATCCATACCTTAGCACAACAGCCATGCCCTGTGAGCCAACCACAATATCTGGGATTCCATCTTCTCCGAGGTCAAAGTCCCCATCAATGGCATGTCCAAAGAATCTGAGCTCAGGTTTTATGTCCAATCCCCTGATTTTCTGGAATAATAGAAGTTGAAAAATGATGTATGAAAATATTTTATGACACTCAAATGGTGCATGTTCAAAGTTATTTTGTTGTATCATCATGCTTTTAAAAGCGAGTACCAGCATTATATAAACAAGATCGAAAATATTAGCAACAAATGGTAAATGGTAAAGTCGCTTTGCGACCACTCAAAGCTCTTTACACTACAGACTGCGCTCATTCACCCATTCACACACACATTCATACTGGTGGCAGAGGTGACCCTAAATGGTGCCACCTGCCACCATTGGGAATTCATTCTCACATCAATGAACGCAGCATCGGGAGCAATTTGTATTGTTTTAGTATTATTTAGTTTTGTATATATTAGTAGTTGTAGAATTATTAGTATTATTATATCAATTAGTGTAAAAATAATTTTCTACAGCTTTAACCAGATTGCCACAGTTATATGCAATCATCAGTCATATCTATAGGGAATGGCTTCTGAGTTTTATTATAAAGCCGGTTTTAGCCTTATCTATTGGGAAATAATTGCATATGTCTAAACCTGGTTACGTTGATGCCCTACTAATTGAAGTGCAAATATATCTTTTTAGTCAGTCAGAAAATCTGCTGCTACTTCCTCATTTAGAGGAATAGCAATTTGATAACAGTCAGGATTTGTCTCTCACTTGGCTGAAAGTGCTGCGCATCCCTTTGTGCCTGTCACCAAGGTAGATATACACAGACCCTCTGTTATCATCTTCAAGAGGGGCTCCAACAGCAACGTCTCGGAGTCCATCTCCATTCAGATCTGCAAGACTGGAAATTGTGGTGCCAAATCTTCCCATGGATGGTGCAGTCACATTCAGTTGACTTTTCAGTTGCATCTGTGGGAAACAAGAGCATAAGTTAATCAACTTAGGAAAGTAAATGCATTCAATTTCTGTGAACCTTTTAAACCTTATTAAAGTACAGTGGCACACAAAACCTGAATGTTTATTGCTGCCCACCTCATCAGTCAGTGCGTAGACATAGATCTGGCCTTCTTTCTCTTCCTGAGAAAACCGTGGAGCTCCCACCAGCAGGAAATCAGTGTTACCATCTGAGTCGACATCTACTGAACACAACTCTGCACCAAAATAGGAACCAATCTGAAAAGGTGTGTGATATAAAGAAAGGATTTATATTGAATAGATTGATAGAAGATACACTAACTTAACCTTTTAACCTTAACCTAACCGAAAAACGTGTATATTATATTATGTACATGTATATTTTATATTCAAGATAAAAGTGATCTATGCTGCTACGTCAGTATTTACAAGCAATATCTGCTCCGTAAAAAATTACTATAACCTTCCTCTATTCAGCTCAATTTCCACCGCCCTCTGCCCCCCTCACTGTTTGCTTTATCTTTGAAGCCACTTGCACAGGCATGTGATATTTGAATTTATTTATTTTTTGAAGAATCCTGCAACATAACTACTGTTGGGACTAACAGTTATGCCACAGATAGACTTTTGTTCATTTGTGCATGTTGGACTGATTTGAATGAAAAATGCAGCAGCGTTTGTCTGAGTCTCCTTTGTTGGAGAACAAAGGGACACCACCCCAGAACCTCTATCCCAGCTCAATGATTTGCACCTACAAGAAGTGTGAGAACCTCATTGGCCTCTGACATCACAGGGAGTCTAAAGGAAGTTAAAATCCTCATTCACTTCCTCATGCTCTGCTCTTCCAGTTTGCAAAAGGAGAGTGTTTCTCTCTTTCAGCAGGGTCTTCCAGGGACACAAGGTCCTCAAGCAAACCAGGACCAGGTCTGGCCTAGCCAGACAGCCCCTGTTTATCTCTCTGCTTCCAGCTTGGGACACAAAGGCTTTAGAGGACTGGCTTGGCTGGCTCTCCAACTGCTCTCTGATTTGTCCTGTTTTTGGCCTATCTGAATATAGCCAACACAGTGCATTAAGATTTTGATAAGTTAACACAAAGTTTAACTACAGCAGCTGTTAGCCCAGAGACCAGGACTTAAAGTCTCAGCTAAGTTCGAATGCAACAGAAACCAACACAGCAAAATTACTACTCTTGAAGACAGTCACGCCAAGCCTGTCACCACACCCAAAGGATGGCTGGACCACACTCAGAAGCAAACCTTCACCGCTTTTCTACGCCTTTCTTCATGACCCTCCCCATCTATGGACTGGTAAAGTACTGGGCTAGATAAGATAGAAATGAGCAAAAGCCTAAGCAGAAGATTCAACCTTTAAATGCTGGTTTGGTTTAATGTGTTTTGTTAAGTACTATTGTTGTGATATTTGTGTAGCCACATCACCTGAAGTTGAATGTTAGTCCTATTTACACAAACACCAGGTCGTGCATTCAACAAATTCTATCAAATAACTCAATTTATTCTGGCACATTAATTCACATTCAATGTACTTTAGAAGTTAACACATGGTCCTTTTGTCCTCCTAAGCAAGACAAAAGACTTCTGGTTTTCACGACCCTTTGTCTGCTCTGACCTAACTCAGGCAGCCATCTTGCCACACACACACACACACACACACACACACACCTCACATTTTCACACTGTAAATAGTCTGTTAGATTGGACATTGTGTGTTTGGTTGCTTTACCTATTTTTTTTAAGAATAAATACATTTTGGAAAACACATGCTGTCCATTTGATGTTGTACAAGTATGAATGAGATGCCAACCTCTCCCAAATTCTTTCAACCATTACTAAATATTCATATGGTAATTTGATTATAATTATTAAGTTAATTATTAATCAGTGTTCCAAATTGATAGTTTAGTAACTTTATGAGACTGATTTTGTTGAATTGAAGATCTTTTCTCTGTTTTACAGAGTGGTACCCCATTTTGAGATGACTTAGTTATCAATAAAGTCATATAATTTATTATAATCAATAATTATTGATGATCATTATTAATCAGCCTTCCAATAGCCTTCTAAACACACTTCTGAACTGGGAAAGTGTGGCATTACTGAAATATCCAAATTTTGAATTCCCACCGTGGAGCATTTGTTTAATGTCAGTTTTTGTTTTCACACACAAACACACATTGTAGACAAACAGTCTACAAATGTCCAGCTGTATATGAGTTTTTAACATTTTAACCACATCTACGTTCAATGATCAAGACTCCCAGTCTGTTTGTGTTGCTGTTTCACTACATGCAGATTCCCCTCACATGCTATTGGGCAGGGAAATAAAATAGGCCACTCAGATCCAGTAGCTTCTGCTGACCGAACGCCACCGCAGTGACTAACAGGAAGCTCACAGACAGACCGGGAGCCGTAATTAATCAATTAACATGCAGTTAATTGCTTCAAAACACGTACACTTTTTATTGCGTGATTTATAACAGCTGTCTATGCAGATGATGATTCAATTCATGCCACCGAAGACAGATTCATTGTGGATTGCACAATAAAACATATACATGCAGCTCACATCTCCCTGATAACGTGTTTGAAATGGGGAAGGGAGAAACCAGGTGTTGTGAGCTTTATGTCAGTCAGTCAAATCCACACCTGTATGGAGGTGCTGACCTCTGGCAGTCCCTTAAAAATTTATATAAGTGAGGATAAAAGTTCTTTAAAACTATCTCAAGTGTTCAAGTACAATCCATCTTTCATTTTTGAATTTGCATTATTACACAAATGACAACTTTCTCAAGACAGTTACCAACCTGATCCCCATTTAATCTTTGGGCTGCAGTCCATTTCTTCCAATTGTGTCTGAGGAGTACGACCTGTCCTGTGTGCTCAAATCTTGGTGCACCCATGAAATATAGAGAAAAGCTGTTCTTCACTCCAGTGGAGATAGAGGATCCTGCAACAGTGTGGTTACATGACATAAGGTGTTAAATAATTACTTTTGTCACAGAGGTTTGAATGCAGTGTAAGAAATGTTAAGTGCAGGTACTTTTAATTTGAAATAATTAAAACATTCCACATTTTAAAAGGGTTGCAGATACACATTTATGATCCCATTTGTATGCTACATTTACCATATGAAGCCAAACCTTAGAAGCATTTGATTTTTGCCAAGCATATAACATCAGAAACTCAAGCCATATTTATTTATAATAGCAGAGAATCTGTGGGGAAGAAAACTTTGAATACCAATGTAGGAGTTCATCTGCATGAGTGGATCTTCAGAATGTGTTTCTTTTTGTTCATGATGGTTCTGAAGCCAACCACGCCAGCTGTTTGATCCCACTGAACCCAGAATCAAAGTATCCTGTTGACAGAAATGCAAAGGTTCAGTCATAGTGCAGCAAGGAGACGAGGCCATGTCACGAAAGTAAAACATAAGAGTGTAACTCTTGGTTGGATATAAATGTTACGGTGACTATAGTTACAGGAAAATATATTTAGAATTACTGACATTGTAGAAGACAGCACTGAATCCAGTCTGACCCATTTGTTCGTGAGCCACTGTGGAGTCGAAATATAAAGACATTAGCAGTTGATGCTGTTATAGCAGGCATTCACCAGGAAGATAAAATTGAGATTTGTGACAGCATTATTGTGCAAAAAGGAAAAAAATAATAAATTAACATCACCTTCCATTTTAAAGATCTTTTTTTGGATGTCTTCCAGTATTCCTGGGAGTCCTTCATAGTTCTCAATCTTGAAGGTATTTTTGTCTTTTGGTTCTGAAGCAATGGTTCTGATTCTGTCCAGCCCAGCATCTCTGACCTGAAACCAGTGTGCTGCTTGAATTTGTGAAGTATCTCAGATTCTGATTGGCTCCAGTACAATTCAACAGTTTTCATTTTTAAAAAAGACTGAAGTTAATCATCCAATGGTTAAAAACACAGGGGAAATTATTATTAGTTCCATAAACATAGTGAAAGAGAAATCTATAACAGTGTAGTTACATAATGGTTTGTCTTTTACTGCCACAACTAAATTAATTTCCCTTTAGCAGGATTCATCAGCTAAATTTTGTTTCATAAACAGAATTTTTCCCTCTTCAGAATTCCAATTAAGATGTGGCTTTTTTTTTTCAGTGTTTCCAGATTGGGTTACTTTTCTTCCTGAGTACTCTGCCATTGATTGTTGAAAAAGTTGTGTTTCAGATCACTTGGGCAAGTGTTTCATATCTGAACTTGTGTTCTAGTGTTAAATTGTATATGCTATATTATATTTCAAGTTACAAACCTAAACCAGTGGCTGTAAAAACATTAACTGTACAAAGTCCACAATTTAATCTATATATATATATATATATATATATATATATATATATATATCACAGCTTACCCCAATGACAAAGCGAATTATGTTTTTCTCATCATATTTGGCGATAATCCCATTTCTGTCTCTGTCGCTGGGATCTCCATCAGTGATGACGACCACAACTTTAGTTGCATCAGGAGAGGCGCCTGCAGCTGGGTTCTCAAGGATATTCTCCCTGAGACAAATGTAAAAGGAGCATTTAGAAAAAAAATCTTGATCTACAAATTATTGTTTATGTCAACAAATAAGATGCTCATAATATTCTCTTTGTACTGTACATCTTCCTGTTATTGTTTTCTCCTTTGTTATCTTCAATTGTTAGAGTTTGAAAACTGTTTATGTAATGCAACTGAACTTACAACACAAATGTTAGCGCTTTGTGTGTGTTAGTGAGATACTTCATTTGGGGTTCTTTCTTGAGTTGTTCAAGATCTCGACCAGCTTCGTAGTCATTGAAGTCAAAAACCTTCCTGGGAGCTGTGCTGAACTGAACTGCTGCAAACTGAAAAAGTAGACAACATCATACAGTATTCAACATTATGTGTATAAAATTTAACAAAAACATCCTGTGAATGCTTTAATGTTGCAGTAGCACCTTGATTGACAAGTTCTTCAGGCTGCTCATTATTTCCACTATAAAATCTTTATTTTTGTTGAACTCTGCTTCGGTCATACTCCCTGATCCATCAAACAGAAAAACTAGGTCTATTTTCTTACTTGTGCTTTCTGGAAAAAGAAACATTTTAAAGAATATTTAGACAGGATAAAAATATTGAGAATCATTTTTACTGCAGAAAGGACCAAGTGTTATAAGCACCAGGGGGAGAAGCTAACACTCTTGAATGTCTTGTACCTTGGAAAGCAGGTGTGAACGAGGAGATTGGCTGAAGGTCATCTTTTCTCTTGTAGCACACGCTGTTCACAACGGAGTTCTCCTTACATTCATGGGTTTCACTTGGTCTGCAAACCTACAGGAGACATATGGACTCTGTGTTATTAGCATTTTCTAATAAGACAGAGCAGAACGGCAGCATGTAGCCTTTATGTCGGAGAGGACGTTAGCTAATGCCGATGTAGATATGCAATTAAAAAAGTGAAAAATTGTCTTGAAACAAGAGATCGATCTGGCAGGTGTGTGAGCTGGCTGAATGTAACAATCAATTCAGCTAATCAAATTATGCTTAACTCAAGAACTTGAAACAGATAGTCCCATATTGAATACACAAAGAAGCAAGCCTTGCATATCTCGATGCACACACACAAACACTGAAAACATTCACCAGAGTGTTAGTGGTTAACGGGCTAACTAGCCAATGCTAGGCAAAAATCAATATATTGACGGGTCGATTAGACAGTCAATTTACCATTACATTTTCGTTTAACATCATCTAGCATAGTGCAACCATAAAGTCAACCATACAGCTGTACAGTACATCATTGCTGGTTATAGTTATCATCATTCTGCACCACCCTGCCTTTGGAGTCAGCTTGGCTGGGCGCCCACTTCTCGGGAGCAGAGCCACAGCACTAAACCATCTCTGTTTGTTGAAAATTTGTAAAACTGGACCAGTGAATAGCTAAAGTCTTTGAGATTAATTTGTAACTGCTTCCAGTCGAAGATACCATTTATACATACTTGTAAGTACAAGTATGTATAAATGGTTGGATAACAATGTGACGTTGACCATTTATGTGTTTAAAATTAAGATTTACTCACTTTGTAGAAGACAGCAGCAACTTCACTCTGACACATTTGTGCTTGAGCCACTGTGGAGTCGAAATATAAAGACATTAGCAGTTTATTTTGTTATAGCAGGCATAAGATAAAATTGATATTTGTGACAGCATTATTGTGCATAAAGAAAAAAAAAATTAACATCACCTTCCATTTTAAAGATCTTTTTTTGGATGTCTTCCAGTATTCCTGGGAGTCCTTCATAGTTCTCCATCTTGAAGGTATTTTTGTCTTTTGGTTCTGAAGCAAAGGCTCTGAATCCATCCAGACTAGCATCTTTGACCTGAAACCAGTGTGCTGCTTGAATTTATGAAGTATCTCAGATTCTGATTGGCTCCAGTACAATTCAACCGTTTTCATTTTTTTAAGACTGAAGTTAATCATCCAATGGTTAAAAACACAGGGGAAATTATTATTAGTTCCATAAACATAGTGAAAGAGAAATCTATAACAGTGTAGTTACATAATGGTTTGTCTTTTACTGCCACAACTAAATTAATTTCCCTTTAGCAGGATTCATCAGCTAAATTTTGTTTCATGAACAGAATTTTTCCCTCTTCAGAATTCCAATTAAGATGTGGCTTTTTTTTTTCAGTGTTTCCAGATTGGGTTACTTTTCTTCCTGAGTACTCTGCCTTTGATTGTTGAAAAAGTTGTGTTTCAGATCACTTGGGCAAGTGTTTCATATCTGAACTTGTGTTCTAGTGTTAAATTGTATATGCTATATTATATTTCAAGTTACAAACCTAAACCAGTGGCTGTAAAAACATTAACTGTATAAATTCCACAATTTAATCAATAATATATAATAATATATGTACTGTAAGTATCACATATATATATATATATATATATCACAGCTTACCGCAATAATGAAGCGAATTATGTTTTTTTCATCATATCTGTTAATGATCCTATCTCTGTCCGTGTCAGTTGGAACTCCATCTGTGATTAGTATCATTATTTTGGTTGCATCAGGAGAGGCGCCTGCAGCTGAGTTTTCAAAAATGTCGTTTCTGAAACAAATGTAAAAGTCATTTTCAGAATCATCGAAACTTAATTTATTAATCATCATAAGGCAGAAAATTAGGACTACATGAAGAATTCAGAGGATAAAGTAAAAAATTCTGACTTCCTGACTCTCAGAACTTTGAAGAAAGTTAATAATATTAATTTGGGTTGAACTGGAAAGTTTGGCGAACTGTAAGTACGGCCACATTTGAAAAATGTATTTCCTCCATCAGGGTATCACGAGTTTGGTCGTGTGTGTGCATGCGTGTGTCTCTGTCTGGCTGCAGCTAATCTTTCATACTACTGGACCAATAAGCCATATACATTTATGACTTTTTTATGACTGTAAGACTGTATCGTAACTAACACATTAAATTATCTTTATCTTATTAAGTCATCGGTTGTAGAAATCCTATCAGACATTATGACACCACAGTTTCGTATCTTCAAATACTGTGCATATACCATCAAGTACAGTTTTAGTTTTCATAAATTTTTGTCTGCACAATGGTTGCAGCGAACTGTGCTGTCAGGCGTACAGATTGCACCACACACGGTGGTTTCCAGCCTGGAAATAACTGAAACGACACACAGTCAGTAAACTCCCTAATGTCACCAACACAACAACAAAACTGACATCCAGTCAGTAAGGAGGGCCACATGAGATAAAATGGATTTCAGTTCTGAGTGTAAAGGTGCTGCACATGACATTCTGTATATTATTAGTGCTGTAAACAAATATTTGCTGAAGATGTAGTGAAGTAATGAGAGCCCGACTAGAGAATGAAAACCCTCCCGCTGTGTGTGTTCTTATCTTCTCCGGACATTCCCCATGTGAGTTCCTAGATCATTCAAAAGTGAGTCCAAAGGGACCTTTATCAGGGGCCTTTATTTGGGCCTTATCATATTCCAAAACATTTGTGGTGAAAATGTACGTATTTCATAGGTCTCAGAAATGGCTGTGATGTATGTTGATGTATAACATCAGTCCGATCAGCTGCTGCGTCTATTCAACAAGTCAGGGGGCGGGGCCACCACTCAAAGACTTCCGCATAGGATTCTCTCGTGTATCCTCGCTCGTGCCTCCTCTGATATGCCTCCTCTCTCCTCTATCCCAGGGGTGGCCAACCCGTCAGAGACCAAGAGCCACATTTTTTACTGTGTTCCGGCAAAGAGCCACATCATAGGCACAGATGAACATCACCCCATCCCTTCCTCACGCACAAACCTTTGCTCAGCCAGATTTATTGTAAATGTCACACACCAACATGATAATGACAGAAATTGACTCCTAAAGTACTAAGACCACAGTTCAGTCTTTTCAACAATGAACATTGTGTGCACTGACAAACTCCCAGTTCAACCAAGTCCACAAACATAAATAAAATCATTTACAATAGCGTTTTTCTTTTACTATGCATGTTACTGAGTGTTTGACTAAAATACCTTATTGAACTTGTGCAATCTTCCCTGCTCTGCCCTGTTCGGGACATCGCCGAATGTCACCGGAAAGACCCGAGTAGTCCCGAGTAGACCCGAATGAACGACGAACAGTTCCAGAGGAAAATTTACCAGTTCAGTGCGCCGCTGCTGCCTCACATCCTCGTCGGTTACGGCGGAGTCAAACTGAGCCTAATCATAACTGTTATCACTTAGTGTTCGTTCTGTGTGAGTACAAGTTATTTGCATAGGTTGATTATTATTATTATTATTTGCTGTATAATGTGCGTTTTTATGGATCCGGACCGGTCGCCATGTTGTGATGCGTGATCCCGCACATAGAGTTTTATTTTTGTAAAACCTCACCACAGCAATCCCTGTACCTTGTTCATGTGTGAAGCAATTAAAGAGGATAAAAAACTCTCTGAAGTAGCTGCAGTTTTTCTGACAGAAAATTAAGGCCAGACTGTGTACGCCAGCATTCAAAATATAGTTTACAGAACTCAAGTGAAGCGCACACGCACATTAAAAAAAACACAAACACAAACTTCGATATGAATGTAAGAGCCGCATGAAACCGGGCAAAGAGCCGCATGCGGCTCGGGAGCCGCATGCGGAAAGAACTTCTACTAAACGCGAAAGAACTAAACTAAACGCGAAAGAACTTCCGGTTCAAGCGAGGATAGAGGATAGAGGATAGAGGATAGAGGAGGCGAAAATTAAAGGAGATGAGACGCAGCCAGAGACTCATAAGAGGTGTCAGTGTACTCAGAAAAGAAAGCCATATTTGTTAGTTCTGCCATTTACTGTAACCACGCCCCCATTCATCACTCATCGCCCGCGGCGGCCGACGATCGCTGGACATTGCTGCTTGCAGCTTTAATTTAATTTAATTTCTTTTTATCTGTGTGCTTAAAAATATTAATAAAAAATTCTGACTTTAAATTTAGAAATCCAAACAGTTCATTCTGAGTCTAAGGAATACTGACTGTTGTGCATATGGCTCTCATTCTCTTCTGGAACTTCAATACGTTTAGATTTTAACAACTACTATTTAAGTGTAATTCAGTTTGTTTGTTTGTTTGTTTGTTTGTTTTTTTGACTTACAACACAAATGCGAGGGCTCTGTATGTGTTGCTGAGAGCACTCATATGAGGTTCTTGCATTAGATTTCTAAGAGCTCTACCCTCTTCATAGTCATTGAAGTCAAAAACTTTCCTGGGTTGTGTGGAGAACTGAACTGCTGCAAACTGGAAAAAAAGACAAGGTCATGTTTCTGTATTTTATGATTTAACAAATGCATAAATAGATACTCTGAATGCTTTGGCGTCTCAGTGACCTTGATTGATAGGTTCTTCAGGCTGTTCATCATTTCCACTATCAAGTTTTTAATTTTGTTGAACTCTTCTTCTTCCATACTACCTGATCCATCAAATAGAAAGACTAGGTCCACTGTCTTTTTTGTGCATTCTGAAAACAATTAAGAAAGGTTAAGGACATTATTGAGAATAATTTACTGCAGGAAGGACATGATGTTATAACCACAGATAAGTTTACACTCTAAATGTCTTTTACCTTGGTACGCAGGTCTGCTATTGTACCGTGTGCTGTTGAGATTGGAGTTCCCATAACATTCATGCACCACACTTGGACTGAAAACCTAGATCAGATGAGATTGTCAAATGTGACATTGATTTGTTTAGAATTTAGAATATTTTAGTTTTTTCACATTACATGCAACAGAATGAACGTTTCTATTTCTTACAGTGATTTGGGAGCATCTGGAGTCCTCACTTACTGACAGGCCAAAGTGCTTGACTGGTGTTTCGTTTGTGAGTAAAGTTTCTGTGACAGTAGCATCTGATTAGTACAATTAAAAAAGCATAATTCAACGGCAATAACAACTATGGCTGAGTCTACATGTCTTGATTTTCCAATACATGCAGACTTTTGGAACTAAATACACAAAATGTAATTTTCTGTCTCTTGGTGTCTATCAAAACAAAAACAAAAGACATTTTTGTATTCAGCCATTGTTTTCATATTTTATTTTATACAGTATGTCTACCTTGTTGGAAACGGTAGATTTGTATTTTATTTTGTCATTAGTTGTGTAATATTTACTTCACAAAACATATATATGTACCTGGAATAATGAAGCACTGATGGGTTGAGTTTAGATCAGATTTGCTTGTTTCTTCACATCCGTTGGGCTGCTGGGGTGCAGACCCAAGTATCCTGTGGATGACATCAAAAAATATGATGATAGAAAACTTTGTCCAAAATGTGTGCCCCCAGTTCTGTAACTGTGGACAGAAGCATGTGTATATACTGCTTTATAAATACAATGAAAAGAATGTGTCTGCATATTGTTGTCTTTGTGCGACTTTTAGTTGTGAATCTACACAGAGTTTTATTGCTCTGCTATGATCTGATTGGATGATCTGTATACAGGCCTTTGCATTTCCACCTGGTATTCTTAGGGCCCATTCAGATCACCAGCCCAAATCTGCTTTTTTGGCACTTCCCAATTGTATCTAGATTGATTTTAGAAAGTCTGGACATAAAAAAAACCCCACTTGAAATATGAGTGAGAGGAGACAATTGATTGTGGAGAGTGTTAATCTTTGGATGGATTAGAAAAACAACAACAAAAAATGTCAATATTTGTTGCTAAATGTACTTTACCAGCCGCCGATATACCCTGGCAACTGTAACATCAAATTCATGTCTAAGTGTTAAATATGTAGATGTACTTACCCTCCTTTCTTCCCAGATATGATTTGAAGCACTTTGTTTGCAAATAAATCATTTTGTTCTGCAGTATAGATGTGGGGGTTTGTCGTATCAATGTTGAAAGCCGAAGATACAGAGATGGCTGCAATTAGTGGAAGAAATGATCAAGTCAAGTCAAGTATAGTTTATTTTTCCCAACTTGGGCAATTTGGTTGCAGTCTAGGTATATAAAAGACATTAAAAAACAATACATTCCAACACACATACATACAACAGATCACAGCCTCATTATATATATATATATATATATATATATATATATATATATAAAAATAAAACAAAACAAAACAATAGTGCAACAGAAGGCAATTCCAGGTGAAGTGTCAACCACATAAGTCCCCAACATCAACAACATCATCGTCATCATCATCGTCAATATCAAACTCATCATCATCATCATCATCATCATCATCATCACCATCACCATCATCGTTCAACCAGGTTCAGTTCCCTAATGGAAGTGGGGATGAATGAATAGGACCTGGACCTGTTCTTTCATAAGACACACCAGATGGTACCAGACAGACTCAGAGCTGAGAGGATGGTACTGTCTGAACAGATCCTTCTAGCTTTCCTCACTACTTGCCTTTTAAATAAACAATTCAAATCAACAAACTGAGTCCCCACAATCTTGCTAGCAACCTTCACAATGCCCTGTAGGGCATTTTTATGTTTAGTTCCAAGGTTTCCATACCAGCAAATGATAGAAAATGAAATAACAGATTGGTCATTAAGATCTTATCAACTTGAAATGCAGTTACTTTTCTTAAACAAAAAAGGCGCTGCTGGCCTTTCTTACTTAGCGCTTCTGTGTTGAAATCAAATTTTAGTTTGTTGTCAAACATGGTGCCAAGACACTTATAAGTGGTCACCACATCAACTACTTGGCCATTTATGGCGCTGCTCTGGAGGGCTGCTGGAGCATGCTGTCTAAAATCAATACACATATCCTTAGTTTTGGTAACATTAGGTTGGAGAAAAGCATCTTTGCACCAACAAATAAAATCATTTACAATGTGTCTGTTTACATGGTGGCTACGACAATCATCTGTATACAAGATGTACAGGAGAGGGGAGAGGACGCAGCCCTGGGGGACGCCGCTGGATGTGCTCAGCTCCTCTGACAGAGTTGTGTTTACCCTCACTTTCTGAGTTCTGTTTGTGAGAAAATCAAGCACCCATCCTACAAGGCCTTAATCTAAATTAAAGCTGTCAATTAATTTCTCAACCAACATATCAATAAAATAAAATAAAATCAAACTTTATTTATATAGCGCTTTTCATACATATAAATGCAACACAAAGTGCGTTTACAAAAAATAAGAATAAAAGCAGACAATAAAAATGACAAAACCCACCCCTCCCTTCCCCACATACACATACATGCACACACACGCACGTAGACACGCACACACAGAAAACACACACTCAGACTCACACACAGCACATATTGATTGACAGTGTAGAGACATGGCAAGGCTCCGAGGATCCAGATGAGGAAAAAGCAACCTGAGGGAGCATCCACACTGAGAGGTGGCAGAGCCCACAGCCATAGAGGACGCCATCACAGAGACCACCAGGACCCGGGTAGACCACCACGAACCTGGGTAGACCACCAGGACCAGGGGAGACCACCAGGACCCAGGTAGACCACCAGGACCCGGGGAGACCACCAGGACCCGGGTAGACCACCACGAACCTGGGTAGACCAGGACAGACTCCACATATGGTGCAGAGCCGCCCAGACCCCCGGGCCCAAGGAATCTCCAAGACGACATCCCCACGGGCAGACTGAACACACCCATAAGGGAACACTGGAACTAAAAACTAAAAGATAACAAGACAACAGGACAGGATAAAAACTAAAAGACTAAAGGACAACAGGACAGGTTAAAAACTAAAAGACTAAAGGACAACAGGACAGGATAAAAACTAAAAGACAACAAGACAACAAGACATCAGGACAGGATAAAAACTAAAATACAACGGGAAAGAAAATATAAACAATGTGATGAACAACTAAATCAGTAAATACATAGTTAAATAGGAGAATAAATAAATAAATAGTAAAATAATCCGTTGAAAGCTAGACCAAACAGGTGGGTCTTGAGCCTCCTTTTAAAAACATCAACAGTCTCTGAGTCCTGATGTCCTCTGGCAGACTGTTCCATTGGCGCGGGCCATAATGGCTGAATCTCCCGTAGGTTTTAGTTTCAACTCTTGGAATAATTAAAAGGCCGATGCCAGAGGACCTCAGGACCCGCGAGGGTTGATATGATAAAAGCATATCCGATAGATAAGATGGCCCAAGACCGTTAAGACATTTAAAAACTAATAAAAGAACCTTAAAATCAATCCTGAAACACACGGGGAGCCAATGCAGTGATTTTAAAACCGGTGTAATGTGCTCTCGCCCTCTGGTCCTCGTCAGCACGCGTGCGGCTGAGTTTTGTAATAATTGTAAATTGTGGATGCTCTTTTTGGGAAGACCAGAGAGCATTACAGTAGTCTAAACAACAAGAGATAAAAGCATTACAGTAGTCTAAACAACAAGAGATAAAAGCATTACAGTAGTCTAAACAACAAGAGATAAAAGCATTACAGTAGTCTAAACGACAAGAGATAAAAACATTACAGTAGTCTAAACGACAAGAGATAAAAGCATTACAGTAGTCTAAACAACAAGAGATAAAAGCATTACAGTAGTCTAAACGACAAGAGATAAAAGCATTACAGTAGTCTACACGACAAGAGATAAAAACATTACAGTAGTCTAAACGACAAGAGATAAAAGCATTACAGTAGTCTAAACGACAAGAGATAAAAGCATTACAGTAGTCTAAACGACAAGAGATAAAAACATTACAGTAGTCTAAACGACAAGAGATAAAAGCATTACAGTAGTCTAAACGACAAGAGATAAAAACATTACAGTAGTCTAAACGACAAGAGATAAAAGCATTACAGTAGTCTAAACGACAAGAGATAAAAACATTACAGTAGTCTAAACGACAAGAGATAAAAGCATTACAGTAGTCTAAACGACAAGAGATAAAAGCATTACAGTAGTCTAAACGACAAGAGATAAAAACATTACAGTAGTCTAAACGACAAGAGATAAAAGCATTACAGTAGTCTAAACGACAAGAGATAAAAGCATTACAGTAGTCTAAACGACAAGAGATAAAAGCATTACAGTAGTCTAAACGACAAGAGATAAAAGCATTACAGTAGTCTAAACGACAAGAGATAAAAGCATTACAGTAGTCTAAACAACAAGAGATAAAAGCATCAGCACCTCCGTGTTGGCCTGGGAGAGAAACGGGCGGACTCTGGCTATGTTCTCAAGATGATAAAAACCTATCTTTGTTATATTTTTTATGTGTGGAATAAAATTGAGCTCAGAGTCGAAAATGACGCCCAGGTTCTTTACACATTGTGAAGTTTTAAAATATCGTAGTTTTGGTAAAAGTTTCTCTCTCTTGCCTTCAGGACCGATGACTAAAACCTCTGTTTTGTCCTGGATGAGCTGTAGGAAGTTCACTGCCATCCATGACTTGATATCTAAAATACAGTTTATAAGGGAATCAATTGGCTCTGTGTCATCAGGGGCCGGTATTTCAAAATTTGTAATCTGGATCAGGATAATCCGGATAACGAAATCCTCCTTTTCTCAGTCATGGATCAAGGTGATCCTGCTGACTTTATCTGAGTATTTCAAAACATTGGCAGAGTGGATCACCGTGACGTCGATGTGGGCGGATCTGGATTTCCAAATCTTGCCATGTCTCCACCTCTGGGATCGAAACATGGCGGACTACCTGACGAAAGGAGCAGGGAGCACAACTTTCACGTCAAAAGTGTAAGTTTATCGGGGCGTCCCGGTGGCTCACACCGGTAGAGCGTTAACCATGTATGCCGTGTGCTGTGGCGGAGCCGGGTTCGAATCCAGCCTGAGCTCCCTTTGCCGCATGTCTTCCCCTCTATCACCCCCTTTCTATCTCTCACTATCAATAAAGCAACAAAATGCCAAAAAAATAATCTTTAAAAAAAAAGTGTAAGTTTACCGCCGTCTAATGTGTAGCGGTTTTAAGACCATACGAACGGCAACCAACATATCATGCTAGCCAACTTCTTGAATTGTCACCTAATTAAAACCAGGCCGCAGCGATCTCTAATTGAGACGCGGCCGTGCTAACGGTAGCTAACTCCGCTTCATTGACTTGTGTGTTAAGCAGCTAGCGGGCTAGCTGCTTTGTTGATTAATTTTAATCTATGATTTAACTTATAAAGGAACTAATCGGACGTACATCATACCTGAACTCTTTAAACCAACACCACCTTGTTTAGAGTTTATTAGCATTACATTATTTGCAACACGGCAGACTTAAAAAAAATATGCTCCATGTGTACAGAGCAGACTGCTGCAGTACTTAATACTCGTACCGTGTAACGTTACGTTTCCTAACCATACGGGTCATTCAGAAGTGTCAGAATGCTCCAGTAATGCTAGTGATGATGTCATGCTTTGTGTACATAAAGACACAATCATACACCTTCTCTTTATTCTACTTTCAGAGTCACTCACAGCCATGGACCTCTCAGCTATTAAGGACAACCGGATCCCTGAGTGATGGAAATCCTTAGAAACGCTTTAATTATATTGATTCATTCAATGTTTAAGTTATTGGATTCTGAATAAAGTGATTGAAACTGCTTGAAATTGTAATTGCATTACTTTCATGCTATATAGTTTGGTCAGTGACACAATAAGAAACATTATTCATCCTAATTTGTCTCCCTTAAAAGAAGACTCTCACTAAACATAATTATGGTCATTTATAGCAAAATGGCATCTGATTTGATGAAGTACAATAATCAGTTTGTACACAAACACCTTACTGCATGTTTTAAAAATCATATTCAAGCTATTTCCAGACATTTTAAAAGTGCATTTTTAAGTTTCTGACAGAATTTGTCTTCAATAATCAGAAGCATGAAAAGATACCTTGAAAATGCTTGGAAAGAGCTTCAATGTGCAGCATGATATATTTATAGCAGTTTCAGAAAGTGGGGTCAAATATTTTACTATGCTTAAAATTTCTTTCAATTAGGCTACTTTAATTATAAAAAGTAAAATACTAACACTTGATTAAGTGTAATGAACATCTTGAGTAAAAACATCTAGGAGAAGTGGAGCTGAGACTTTGTCAATCTAAGTGAAATCCTCTGAGGTGGATCAGAATGATCCTGAAGGTTTGGTACCAAGGTGATCCAGATATCTGCCTTGAGTTTTGAAATACCCAAATCCAGCCTTTTATCTGGATTCAAGGGAGGAGTGGATTACCGGAGTGGAATCCTGATCTTCAGGATCAGGGTTATCTGGATCCGTGTTTGAAATACCCAGTTTTCAGATCAGATCTAGATTTAATCCTATCCGACCAGGATAATCCTATCTGATCACTTTTGAAATACCGGCCCCAGGAGACACGGTGATGTACAGCTGTGTGTCATCAACGTAGCTGTGGAAGCTGATGCCGTGTCTCCTGATGACGTCCCCAAGGGGAAGCATATACATATTAAAAAGAACTGGACCTAAAATTGACCCTTGGGGAACCCCACACTTGATTTCATGCGTTCTGGCAGAGCATGTATCCATACTTACAAAGAAACTTCGATCTGAGAGATGTGGGAGCGGGGATACTCAGGTTGCCTGAGACTTAAAATTCTGACCTGACCTGGGTCATACACTGACAGGACTGGTCATTTACGGTTAGGAGAGGTCTAAGTTCAGGGAAAGGTATGCATGGGGGAGCAGAGGATAGGATGTGAAGCTTCAGCAAACAACAACACACACATAAAGTTTGAAAGATCAGTGAGATGTTCAATCCCCAGATGCTTGGTTAATGGGTGGTAACCAGTGCATATCATTTACAAATTGACCAATTGCGTTAAAGAGCCCACCCATTGTCCGGGATTTCGCCAAAATCCAAGAAGCTTTGTGTAACATCAGGGTTTTTGTAATCACTTTGTCCTGTGATGCCATTGGGGTAACTTGGCAGAGTCCAGCGCTGAGCATTGCATTTGGCTATGATTCTTTCAATAAATGGTTAAATTTATTAATTTGTTCTGAGTGTTTCGTAAGACCAAGTTTAGAAAAAAGAACCCGGGTGAGAGGTAGAAGCTGTAAAAGCTTTACGCTCTAACAGAGATAAGAACTGAACCAGTTAAAAACAGTACCAGAGAGGCCGACCAGGGTTCGGAGTCTGTTTAATAAAATGTGATGGTCTACTGTATCAAAGGCAGCGCTGAGATCCAGTAGAACCAAGACTGTTAATTTATGTGAATCTAAATAACACCTGAAGTCATTTAAAATCTTTAAAAGAGCTGTCTCGGAACTGTGGTTCATTCTAAAACCAGATTGATATTTCTCTAAAATGTTGTTTCTATTTAAAAAATAATTTAACTGGTTAAAAACCAGTTTTTCTAAAGTTTTCCTTAAAAATGGTAAGTTGGATACAGGCCGGTAGTTATTTAAAATGTTGGGGTCTAAATTACTCTTCTTCAGAAGGGGCTTCACTACTGCCGTTTTGTAGGCAGTGAGGAAGACACCCGTCTGAAGAGAGCAATTCACAACATTTAAAATCTGTTCCTCAAAATCATTTTATGCTTTCTTTAAGAGCGATGTGGGAATAGGATCTAAAAGGCAGGTTGTTGGGTTTACTTGGGAGAAAACTCGACCAAGTGTCCTGGCATCAACCAGGGCAAAACTCTCCAGTGTTTGGAGAGTTGGTTCAGGTGTGTAAAAAATTACATTCTGGGATAAAAGACTGCATCTGATACCATCGATCTTACTTCTGAAGTGGTCTGCAAAGTCCTCGCAGAGGGCCTCCGATGGTGTCATGTGAGCTTTATTAAAACTGGTGCTGGTTAAAAGATATGTGGCTGGATGATATTGAAGGCCGAGGAGAAATCAACAAAAAGCAGCCGAGCATGAGTCTTATTGTTTTCCAGGTGTTTCAATACATAATTCAATAAAGTAAGTGAAGCATATTGAACACCTCTCTTGGCCCTATATGCAAACTGAAGAGGATAAAAGATGCTCAGTCCTAGTTAGAAGCTCCCTTTTAATCAATGTCTCGAAAGACTTCATAACTAACGAAGTTAAGGCCACGGGCCTGAAGTAATTTAAAACCTTGGGATGAGGACTTTTGTCCACAGGCACCACAGTGGACTGTTTCCATAATAATGGAACCTTCTGCTGGATAAGAGACAACTGAAAAATATAGTAAAAAAATAGGGCCTAATTGTTCTGCACAAACAGTAAGCAGACGGCTACAGATTCTATCTGGGCCTGGACTCTTTCTTGGTTTGCAGCTTTTAAAGCACTTTACCACACTGCCCTCGTCAAAGGAGGTGGTAGGATATGAAGGTGCGGATATGAGTCTTTTTCTGAGATCAACGTGTTTATCATAAAATACTTGCACGTCAAACCGCACATAAAATGTATTTAGTTCCTGAGCCAACTGCAGGTCTGAAGGGTAGCCAGGGAAAGGCAAGGCAAGGCAAGTTTATTTGTATAGCACAATTCAACACAAGGTAATTCAAAGTGCTTTACATACACATTAAAAACAGCAAGACACAATTGAAAACAGTCAAAACAGTCAATTAAAACAGGGAAATAGAAATAAAAATATAAATACGATAAAATAAGATACAGCAGGATAAAAAAAGAGATAAAATAATAAAAAGCACAAGTCAAACATTGTGTAGTTAAAAAGTAAGGGCAGTAGAGTAGAGCAGATAAGTGTTAAAGTTAAGAGTACGCTGCAGTAAACTTCAGTGTGTTTTCAGTCCTGATTTAAAGGAGCAGACCTCAGATCTGCAGGTAGTTTGTTCCAGGTGAGGAGCAGAATAACTGAAAGCTGCCTCACCCCGCTTAGTTCTTGTTCTTGGGACACGCAACAAGCCAGCTCCAGATGACCTAAGGGGTCTGGATGCTTCATAGAGAGGGAGCAGATCAAGCATGTAATTTGGTCCGAGACCATTCAGTGCTTTGTAGACCAGCAGTAAGATTTTAAAATCTATCCTCTGACTAACAGGAAGCCACTGTAGTGATTTAAGGACCAGTGTAATATGGTCCAGTTTCCTGGTGTTTGTGAGGACTCTGGCTGCAGCTGCCTGGTTGATTTTTTGTTAAGACTCGTGAAGATGCCATTGCAATAATCCAACCTACTAAAAATAAATGCATGGATAAGTTTTTCCATGTCTTGTTTGGACAGAAGACCCTTAATTCTAGCTATGTTTTTCAGGTGGTAATAGGCAGATTTAGTGATCAGCTTTAGATGGCTGTTGAAGTTCAGGTCTGAGTCAATAATTACACCAAGATTTCTGGCTTGATTTGATGCTGTCAATGACATAGAGCCAAGGTGAGCGCTGATCTTAGACCTTTCATTTTTAGGGCTGAAAATGATCACCTCTGTCTTCTCTGCATTTAGCTGGAGAAAGTTCTGGCACATCCACTCAGTGATTTGATGAATACAGTTACTCAATGAGAGTAAGGGACTGTAGTCGTGTGAGGACACTGAAATGTAGAGTTGTGTGTCATCGGCATAAGTATGATAGGAGATGTTGTGATGTTCCATAATCTGAGCTAGCGGTAGCATATAGATGTTGAATAGAAGCGGCCCGAGAATGGACCCTTGAGGAACCCCACATGTGATCTTAGTTCGCTCAGACTCATGGTTTCCAATTGACACAAAAAAGTCCCTATCTTGTAAGTAAGATTTGAACCATTGTAGCACAGTGCCAGTGAGCCCCACCCACTGTTCCAGTCTGCTGACTAGTATGTTATGATCAACTGTGTCAAATGCAGCACTGAGATCCAGTAAAACCAGGACAGAGGATTTGCCTGCATCAGTGTTCAGATTAATATCATTTAAGACTTTGATAAGTACAGTCTCAGTGCTGTGGTGTCGCCGAAATCCAGACTGAAATGTGTTAAAAAGATTGTTTTGCATCATAAAAGCATGAATTTGCTCAAAAACAACCTTTTCAATGATTTTCCCCAGAAGGAGGGATTGATGCTGTGGGATTTGTCAGTCTGTCTACTACAGAAAAAAGTGTGCGGGCATTATTACTGTTTCAATTGATAATCTCAGAATGCAAGGCAGTCATATTTTTCAGAGTGCCAAACCACCCAGCTGCTATTATGCTGGAAAGTACGGTGGTTTCACAGTCTCATACCATCTGCTGTCGGTGTATGGGCAAGCAGAGATCTCAACTTTCTTGACACATAACATAGATCTATTATCTTATCTTGTCTGGTGGGGCATGTCATATACTGATAAAAAATCTCTCAGTGTTTTGGACAAAGTACAATGGTTCATGTCACCCATAATAAAGTTAGGAGCTTCAGGAGAAATCATTTGAAGCCTCTGCATTACTTGAAGAATAACTTCACATGCGTTTCCTTCATTCCCCTTCTGATGAATGTAAACCAGCGTGACGAAAACTTGAGGAAATTCCCAAGGCAAGTAACGAGGGGATCCGAGCAGGGGGACTGGGAGTGATTAAAGAGCAGCCCCACTGACCTCCACATCACTGTCCAGAACACAGTGGTTGTCTCCACAGAAACCGTTAAAAACCTTGGCGTGATTCTTGACAACCAACTGTCCCCCACTACAAACATCAGTAGCTCCTGGTCCTGGTCCAGGTCCTCAGACAGTCTGTCTTCAAACATTTCACACACCGTCCTGCATTACAAGAGCAATCAACCTGCCGCGGACCAGCTGAAATCAACATACACTTACTCACATGACTGACTGACCCCTCTTGAATCAGGTACACTCTCCACGACTAGCTCCCCCTACACATCGATCCTGGTCATAATCACAAAATCAAAAATCACAAACCCACTCATGGTGTAAACTTTCACAATCTCATATCTCTGCACACACATAAACCAACATCCACTACCCCATCACCTACAGCCACTCCACCCATATCTTTGAACTTGGCACTTTTACATGTTAGATCTCTTCAGAACAAGACGTTTTTAATTAATGACCTTATTTTAGATAATGGAATTGATTGTATGTTTTTAACTGAGACGTGGCTTAGCACTGATGGACCAGCAACACTGATTTAAGTGTCTCCACCTACAGCATCTATTTTGCCACAATCATTTTCTCATAAAAACATAACATTTGGTAACTACACAACTTTTGAATATCACTCCATCTTTTTCAGCAGCCCTCCAATACTATGCATGACAGTTTACAGGCCACTCAAACGTTGCTCATCATTTGTGTCAGATTTCTCAGAACTTTTATCAATCACCCACACCAAATACGACTGTATTCTTGTTTTAAGCGATATAATCTACATGTGGACATTCAATCAGACTCTTTTATGTTGGATTTTATGAACATTCTGCATTGTATGGATTTTAATCAAGACATTAACCAACCAACTCACAACAGAGGTCACACTTTAGATCTTGTCATAACATGGACTATCTGCAAGTGTGACCTCTGTTGTCGATGTCGGGATATCTGACCATTTCTGTGTCTTTTTTACTATCACTGGTTTTATTCAGTAGGACTTTACAGAGCAAACTGTGAGGAAGCCCCATTTTAACTCTGAAGTGGCTGCAAATTTTATTGATGTTTTAAGCAAAACCACTGCAGATATTTTACCTTCATCTTGTGTTTTTATTGTAGAAAGTTTTAACAGTAAATTAAGGCTTGCAATTGACAAGGTGGCTCCCCTAAGATTAAGAGAGGTTAACTCCAAACCAATACCTCCATGGAAAAATTAGAGAATTAAACAACTAAACTGCCGCAAAGCAGAAAGAAATTGCAGAAAGAACAAACTTATGATAAACTATGAAATATTACTTGAACAATTGTCAATCTATAACAGGGAAATTATACACGCAAGACAAGCACACTTTTCAAAATTGATATCCGACAACAAAAATAACCCCGAATTCCTTTTTTCAACTTTTGAACGAATAACCATCCTGTTTTTTAAGAAGCCGAGCACCTTGTCTACAAACATCAGTTGTGAAGAATTTGCAGTCCACTTCACAAACAAAATAGATACGATGAGGTTGGATCTAGGTCAGTTTCAGTCTTCGAATAAAAACTTCCAAGAGGGCGCGTGGCGCGTGGCGAGCTATGGAGTAGCTGTGTTCCGAGGAGGCTCTGCTCGACTTTAATTTAAACATTAATTTCCCGCTGTGATAACTCTTTAAAAGTTGCTTAAGTTCAGCATAAAAACATGAAGAAGACAAGGCACAACAAAGGAGGGGAAAATAATGATAAAACGACCGATGAAGTCGGTGAAACGGGCGTGATGCTCGAAAAATTAGCTACCGAGCTTAATGAGGTTAGCTTAGGTGCAGCTTCCTCGTGCTCGGAGCCGAATCCATCTACAGCAGATCTCATGAAAGCCATCAACTCTCTGAGCAAAAACGTGACGACGAAATTCGCTGCCATCTCAGACACCATGGGCGCTTTGCAAACTACTCTGGCTACAGTGACAGGGAAGGTACGTGACATGGAAGAGGCTGTGAATGAACATGATGGCAAGCTAACTTCATTGGAGACTTTGTGCAAAAACCTGCAAGAAGGTTTGAATGAACAACGTAAGAAAGTAGCGGAACTGGAATCCCAGTCAAGACACCAGAATGTGAGAATCATCTGTATTCCTGAGGGAGCAGAGAAGGGTAAACCAGTGGAGTTCATCACCAAGCTGATTCCAGCGCTGCTCGGGGCTGAACACTTCTCAAATCCAACGTGGTCGTGGACTGTGCGCACCGCTCCCTGGGTCCAAAGCCGGCGGACGGAGCTCGCCCACGGCTGTTCATAGTCAGACTCCACTACTGCCAGACTCGGGAGCTCATCCTCAGACTCGCCACTCAGAAATCACCGCTACAATACAATGGGACAAAGCTCTTCATCTTTCCGGATTTGACAGCGGAGGTTCTTGGCCAGCGCAGAGTGTTTGATGAAGTTCGCAAGAAGTGCAGGGCGGCCGGCCGGCCTCCGGTACGGCTTTCTGCACCCAGCTAGATTTCGTGTGACACTGGATGGTGTTACCAGGATCTTCAACAACCCGAATGAAGCAGAGCAATTTCTCCGTGATAAGTTATCCGCCTCTTCGTCTTAAATCAACGGTCACCGATAAGGGATGAACATGGACTTTCAATAGTGTCTTTCGAGCGGAGCCTGGGAGGGTAAGGAACGAAGCACACGCACCAATGGACATTAGGGAAGTTTGAAACGAGTTTCAGTTGGGGAAGCCTGTCAACTTTTAAGGGGAGGGGGGATAAGCTGTTCAGGGTGTGCAAAATGTTCATGTTTCATGTTGGTGGTATAATGTACACATGTTATGTGGGGATGTTGACAGAGAGAAGGCATGTTTATGAGGTTATGAATGGCACATAATAGCAGTAAGTCATACAATGGCACAATGAAGATATTAAGCTGGAATGTAAAAGGTCTAGGTAATCCAGAGAAGAGAGCTAAGGTTCTTACTCATCTCAAATCATTAAATCCTGATGTTGTTCTATTACAAGAGACTCATGCCAAGCGCTCGGTCCAGATGGTGCTACGTGCAAACTGGCTGGGCCAGATGTATCAGGCTAACTTTAGTGCTAAGGCCAGAGGAGTGGCGATTTTGTTTAGGAAAAATATACCTGTTATTCAGAATAAGACAATAGCAGACCCCAGTGGTCGATTTCTAGTAGTGTCTGGCTGCCTGTGTTCCACTCCAGTGACTTTTGTGAATATATATGCTCCAAACTTTGACTGCCCAGAGTTCTTTAGAGAAGTATTCAACTCTATCCCAAATATAGACCAAACGCATATCATTGTCAGGGGGGATATGAATTGTGTTCTTGATGTAAGATTAGATCAAAAATATTCAAAATCTTTGCAACAATCACAATTCTCGAAAATTTAAACATTGTGGATATATGGAGGTTGTTGTTTCCTACTAACAGAGAGTTTTCTTACTTCTCTCCAGTGCATAAATCCTACTCTCGCATTGATTATTTTTTCCTTGATTCTAAACTTATTCCAGCAGTGGTTGATGTCACTTATCACTCCATATTGATTTCAGATCATGGCCCTGTTTCCTTAACCCTGAAAGTGGCAAACTTAAACACAAGAGGGTGCAAAAATTGGCGCTTTGATGCTGCCCTATTGAAAGATGTAGTCTTCCACAAACGTATGGAGGAGCACATCAAATTTTTTCTTGAAACAAATGATAATGGTGATGTTGATGTTGATGATTCAGTCTTATGGGATAGTTTAAAGGCAGTCATGAGAGGACATATTATTTCATATACATCATGGAAGAGTAAAAAGCAGGTTGCAGCTATGAAAGACATGGAGTCTGAATTACACCGGTTGGAACAGTCTTACCAGTCGACTCCAACAACAGACACCTTGGGTGAGATCACCAAGTTGAAGTGCGAGTACAACACCATACTCTCTAAACGTGTGTGTTCTCAAATGATTAGCTCAAGACAGAGATTATTTGAGTTAGGCGATAAGCCACATAGGTTGCTGGCGAGGCAACTGAGACATTCACAGGCATCACAGGCTATACTCTAAATAAAGAACAAGAGAGGGCAGATTGTAATGTTTTGAAGATTTTTATCGTAATCTATATAGCTCAAACAATAATACTAGTAAGGAGGAGATTAATGAGTTTCTGGAAAAATGTGATCTACCCAAACTTGATAATGAAGCTACAGCAGAGCTAGATGCTGAGATAACTCTTGATGAAGTAAAAGCAGCAATAGTCCAGTTCCCAAATAATAAGGCTCCTGGGCCTGATGGGTTTGGGGCAGAATTTTATAAGGCATACAGCTCACTGCAAGTGGGCTCCTTAACTAGCACATTGTATCAGGGTAATATTTCTCTACTGTTGAAAAAGGACCAGGACCCCATGAATGTCTCCTCATATAGATCTGTGTCACTTCTCCCATTGGAAACTAAACTTACAGAAGATATGGTTATAATATCCCTTGACGCCGAAAAGGCTTTTGACCAGGTAGAATGGCCATATATGCTGTCTATATTGGTAAGATTTCCGACTATATAGAGGGACACGCCAAGGGAATCCTCTGTCTCCATATAGCTTTGCTCTCGCTCTGGAACCTTTAGCCTCCTATATACGCTCTAGCCCTGAAATACATCCTATCACACATCTAGGAACCAAACATAAGATCTCGGCCTACGCTGATGACGTTATATTATTTATTTCAGATCCCAAAGCATCTATACCTCCACTGCTGCAGTTAATAAATAAATTTGGCTCATTTTCAGGATATAAGATAAATTGGGGGAAAAGTGAACTAATGCCATTGTCAAATTTAGTAGATATGACATTCCTCAAGACAACTCCATTTAGAATTGTATCAGAAAAGTTCAAAAGTCTGGGTATTATAGTCACAAGGAAATTGAGTCAGCTATTACGACATAACTGGGATGAGAAAATTGATCAGTTGGAGAGGAATATACAGTTTTGGAACACTTTACCTATATCAATGGCAGGGCGTATTAACGCCATCAAAATGGTGGTCTTGCCAAGGTTCCTCTATATATTTCAATCTATCCCAGTATGCATCCCTCAAACTCACTTCGGAAAGCTGGATTCAATTATATCATCTTTTATTTGGTCTGGGAAAATACCTAGGATCTCGAAGAAACTCGTTTTGGTTGGGGTGTTTACAAGGCAATAACCTGGAGGAGATGCCAGCATGGTTACAAATTGAACACCTCTCCTGTCAACGCACCTCCTTACCAGCACTCATTTATAGTCCAGTAAAGAGTAAGAAGTGCTTGTATAATGAAAACCCGATAATTCATAACTCTTTAAAGATATGTAAACAACTTTTAAAATGCCCAAAGTATATTTGGATTCTCCTATTTGCTGTAACCATGCATTTAAACCTGCACTGGATGATGTAGTCTTCTCAAACTGGAGAGAGAAAGGTATTATCACATTGAGAAATGTTTATATTGAGGGTCATTTGGCCTCCTTTCAACAGTTACAGCGGGCATTCCAGCCCCCAGCTTCCCATTTTTTCCGTTACCTCCAGCTTAGACATTTCATGAGGACTCATATTCCACAATATGAACGTAAACCTCAGCACATAGCATTAGACAGGTTTATTCAAATCAAACCATATATGAGAGGGGCAATATCTAAACTCTATGGAATCATACAGAATGTGAATAACACATCGTCGGACAAATTTAAAGAGGCTTGGGGGAGAGAATTAGATAGGGAAGTTTCAGATGAGATATGGGACCATTGTATCAAGAATATCCATGGTAGCTCAATCAATTCAAGACATCATTTGATACAATTCAAGGTAGTACATAGACTACATTATTCTCCCTCCAGATTACAGAAAATATTTCAGGATGTGTCACCCCAATGTATCAGGTGTCAAAGTGATGAGGGAACATGTGACGGAGCAGTCCCGTCACTGACGCGGCCAGCGGCACACACACACACACACATGCAGCGCCACACACACACACACGCAGCGCACACAGACACATATTCCACATCGTTCCTCGTCCCCCTCTGCTCTTCAACAAACGGACTTTACAAAGCACAAATCCCCCTTCCCTTCACTGTACAATAGCGCTGCCAAGGGTGCACACTTGGCAGTTCTAAAAAGTTATGGACAAACATGTTAAACTTACCGATGTGTAGAAATAGGCCCGCTCCTACTTACCTGCCCGTTTCCGGCAGAGAAACAGGGCGTCAGGACCGGCGTCATTATATAGGAAAATGACGCCAATTTATGATTCCGAGGGGGAAGAGCTACCTCTATATAAGAGGCAACCAGAACCCTGATCTGGGAGAGTGGTTGTTGTTACAGAGGAGGTAACTGATTGGTGAAAGTAAGAAAAGTATTGATTATTGTGCAAAGAGTTATTGAAGAACTCATTTTGCTCTATTTTGTTTTGTTTGGTACTTGTATATATATATATATATATATATATAGCATTTTTTTGCTTCATTTACTTTGTTTTATTTGTTTATTATTTTTTTGGGGTTGTACATATTGGCACTGTTTGCACCTGAGGAGGAGGAGAATAAAAATCAAGAACATTCATTTCCCGACTAAGCCTGGATTTTTTGTATTTTAACGAGGTTGCTAGTAGAACCCCGCCACATATGGTGTCAGAAGTGGGATGGCAAGTCGGAAAAAAACCCTCCTTCCCAGACGCACCGGCCTGCGTTCCCAGCGGCCACAGCAGCCAGAGGAAATGGCGACCGGCGGTGCCGACCTGGACTGGGAAACTGACGTAGAGGATGAGGACACCTCCTGGTGGCGCCCAGCTGCTCCTACAGCTCCGGCACCCACAGCTGAAACAGGTGGAGAGTTGGTGGACATGATGCGGGACTTTTTGGCAGCACAGCAAAGGAGAGAGGAGGGCCTGCTGGCAGAGATCAGAGGGCTGAGGGCCTCTCTTCCATCAGCTGATCGGTTACCTCAACCTGCTGTCCTGACACATCCAAGGGCAGCCCAGCCACTGCATGTGCTGAATCAGCTGCCTGCCATGTCTACACCCAGCACGGCTACAGCCACCAGTCCCAGATTGGACCTGCCCACACCAGCACCCCGGCGTATGCAGAGGGACACACCACGGGAGGTATCACCAGCAGCATCCATCCAGTTTCCGGGGGCAAGCAGTAGGTCCGACCAGCCAAGATCAGACTGGAGGCCCTATAGCGAGCCCAGAATTCCCCAATATGAAAATGGGGAGGACATTGAAAACTATTTACTCCGCTTTGAGCGGATTGCAAAAACATGGCATTGGCCAGAGGATGAGTGGGCATGCCGCCTAGTGCCACTGCTATCGGGCAAGGCATTGGAGGCCTACACTGCGATGGATGAGGAGAGGGCCCACTGGTATCCTGACCTAAAGACTGCACTTCTGGCCAAATTTGACATCTCGCCAGAAACCTACCGGCAGCAGTTCAGGTCCATGACGACACCACCCGGCGAGAACCCTACTGAGACCTACCACCGCCTGAGGGGCTTCTACCGGCGCTGGACCTGGCCAGAACAGCACACCAAGGAGCAGATTGGGGAGATCATCATCCTGGAGCAGCTGCTGAGGGTACTGCCGCCGGAAGTACGAACCTGGGTGAAGGAGCATGAGCCAGCGGAGGGGCTTATAGCTGCCAGGCTAGCGCTGCAGTATCTAAATGCTCGGAGAGGAGGCCCAGCTTCACGCTCAACCAGTGCAGCACCCCGACCAACCTACCAGCCACCACAGACCCGGCCCGGGAGGAGAGAGTACAGACAGGAGGTTCCAGGTACCAGCACTGCCCCAAACCAACAAGCCTCTGGTAAGGATTTTGTCTGTTACTATTGCCAGCAGCCAGGCCACAAAGCTTCCGTTTGTCCCATACGGAAGGCAAAGGTCAGTGGCGCCTGCTATGCACCACGTCCAGAGGTGGCGCCCAATGAAAGTAAAACAGACCAAATGCAACATCATAAAACTGTCAGTATAAATGGGCAGCAGGTTACTGCTCTGCTGGACACTGGTAGTTTCACATCCCTGATTAAACACAGCTTGGTGCCAGCAGGCTGTGTGGACTACAGCCGACAGACAGACATTTTGTGTGTACATGGGGATAAGCATCCCTATCCCAGAGCTGATGTGACAATCACCATTGATGAACAGCCTTACCTGTTGACTGTTGGGGTGGTGCAGAACTTGCCTGTGGACATGATCCTTGGATGGGACTTACCTGTTTTGATGGACTTGTTGCACAATAAAGAGGTCCCAGTGGAACCAGACTTTGGGGAGGGTAATGTAAATGCTTCTTGTCCTGTGATCACCCGAGCCCAAGCAAAGGGTGTCCAACCACTCCCAGACTTGGACAGTAGTCTGTGTGAGGGTGGCACTAAGGGCCCAAATAAAACTCGTCGCCAACGCCGCTTTGAAAAGCAGTTAAGGCAGACTGAACCGAAGTGGGAAAATGTGGGGTCAAAAGAAATGTGGGAAGTGCCTCATAATATTGCTGAGCTGCAGAGGGGAGATAAAACCCTAAAGCTGTTATTTCCTAAGGTGGGAGAAGAGGCAAATGGAGGTTGTGTGGGGAGGGAAATGTTCAGTGTTGAAAATGATGTGTTGTACACAACTACAGATGAACACAAGCGCCTGGTGATCCCTGCTAGCTGCAGACCACTGATTATGCACCTGGCACACACACTTCCATGGGCTGGACACCTTGGCCGTAACAAAACATACTTACGGTTGAACGGTTCAACCAGACACTAAAGAAGATGCTGCAGAAGTTTGTGGATGACACAGGCAAAGACTGGGATCGCTGGTTGCCGTTCCTGCTTTTCGCCTACCGGGAGGTTCCCCAGGCTTCAACCGGCTTCTCACCATTTGAACTCTTGTATGGCTGGGAGGTACAGGGACCCTTGGACCTGCTTCGAAAGAGCTGGGAAGGCTCTTCCAGCACTTCAAGTGACAGAGGGGTGGTGCAGTTCGTGCTGGAGATGAGGGACCGGCTGGAGAGGTACCAGGAGGAGGCCAAGGTCAACCTGCAGGAGGCCCAGAAAAACCAGAAAGCCTGGCATGACCAACACGCTCGACACCGCGAGTTCCAGCCTGGCCAAAAGATCCTGTTGCTGCTCCCTTCCTCCAACAGCAAACTTCTGGTAAAATGGCAAGGGCCCTACAACGTCACTCGCAAGATGGGCCCGGTGACCTACGAGGTGCATCACCCAGACAAGAAAAAGACGAAACAAACTTATCATGTCAACCTGCTGAAAGAGTGGAAGGAGCGTGATGTCCAGGTTCCAGAAAAGGCTCTGCTGGTGAGGGAGGTAACTCTGGATGATGAGGCTGAGGTGGAACCCGACACACTAACGGTGCCTGCGGCTCCTGTATTGGACCATCTAGAACCCCAGCGGGCTGCGCAACTGATCGGGCTCTTCCAGGAAGTTCCTTCCCTCTTCGCGGCTAGGCCAGGAAAGACTACTCTGGTTGAACATGTGTTTCGCTTAAAGGACGGTCAACCAGTGCGCCAACGCCCCTACCGTATCCCACAACAGCTGATTGGAAAACTCAAACAGGAAATAGAAGAGATGCTGAATCTTGGGGTGATTGAGCCTTCCAACTCAGAGTGGTGCAGTCCCGTGGTCATCGTGTTCAAGAAGGATGGCTCCCTTCGGATCTGCATCGACTTCAGAAAGCTAAATTCCATCTCTGAGTTTGATGCCTACCCCATGCCCAGAATCGATGAGTTGCTGGAAAAGATTGGAGCAGCCAGGTACATCACCACCCTGGATCTGTGTAAGGGATACTGGCAGGTGCCCCTGGAGAAGTCATCCCGGCCATGCACAGCATTCCGGACACCAGTGGGGCTCTTCCAGTTTACGGTGATGCCATTTGGCCTGCATGGAGCACCCGCCACCTTCCAGCGACTGATGGACCGAGTCCTCGAGGGTTGCGATCACTGCAGTGCAGCCTACCTGGATGATGTGGTGATTTTCAGCAACACCTGGGAAGAACACTGTGAGCATCTATCCCTCGTTCTGGGAAGGATCCAGGAGGGGGGGTTGACCCTTAACCCCGCAAAGTGTGAGTGGGCCCGGCAGGAGACACAATACCTTGGTTACCTACTTGGGCGAGGACAGGTGCGGCCCCAAGTGGATAAGGTGGAAGCTATCCGGAACTGCCCGCAGCCTCGCACCAAGAAGGAGGTCCGGTCCTTCCTGGGATTGGCTGGTTGGTACAGGCGGTTTGTGCCTCAGTTTGCCACCATTGCAGCCCCGCTCACAGCACTGACCAGCAAGGACCAGCGGAACCCTGTGACCTGGTCCAATGACTGTGAAACAGCCTTCAACACCCTTAAAACCTACCTGTGTTCCTCACCTGTCCTCCAGAGTCCAGACTTCAATCGAAGGTTCCTGGTCCAGGTGGATGCCTCTGCAGTTGGCCTTGGTGCGGTCCTGGCCCAAGGAAACCTAGGAGAGGAACAGCCAATTCTTTACCTGAGCCGCAAGATGCAGCCACGTGAAACCAGGTATTCCACTGTGGAAAAAGAGGGCCTGGCCATCAAGTGGGCACTGGAGAGCTTGCGGTACTACCTGCTTGGAAGGGAGTTTGATCTCGAAACGGACCACAGAGCTCTCACATGGATCAACTCCATGAAGGACCACAACAGCCGCCTGACTAGATGGTACCTTTCACTCCAGCCATACCGGTTCACCATCCGCCACAGAGCAGGCAAGGCTAATGTGGTGGCAGACTACTTGTCTAGGTTGCCGCACATCGTCAATCTCCGGGAGGAGGGAGATAATGTGACGGAGCAGTCCCGTCACTGACGCGGCCAGCGGCACACACACACACACATGCAGCGCCACACACACACACACACGCAGCGCACACAGACACATATTCCACATCGTTCCTCGTCCCCCTCTGCTCTTCAACAAACGGACTTTACAAAGCACAAATCCCCCTTCCCTTCACTGTACAATAGCGCTGCCAAGGGTGCACACTTGGCAGTTCTAAAAAGTTATGGACAAACATGTTAAACTTACCGATGTGTAGAAATAGGCCCGCTCCTACTTACCTGCCCGTTTCCGGCAGAGAAACAGGGCGTCAGGACCGGCGTCATTATATAGGAAAATGACGCCAATTTATGATTCCGAGGGGGAGGAGCTACCTCTATATAAGAGGCAACCAGAACCCTGATCTGGGAGAGTGGTTGTTGTTACAGAGGAGGTAACTGATTGGTGAAAGTAAGAAAAGTATTGATTATTGTGCAAAGAGTTATTGAAGAACTCATTTTGCTCTATTTTGTTTTGTTTGGTACTTGTATATATATATATATATATATAGCATTTTTTTGCTTCATTTACTTTGTTTTATTTGTTTATTATTTTTTTGGGGTTGTACATATTGGCACTGTTTGCACCTGAGGAGGAGGAGAATAAAAATCAAGAACATTCATTTCCCGACTAAGCCTGGATTTTTTGTATTTTAACGAGGTTGCTAGTAGAACCCCGCCACAGAACACTATCCCACTTATTTTTGTCATGTCACAAGCTACAACCATTCTGGTCATCCTTTCACTGGTTCACCGTGTTGTTGTGTTGTAAAAAATAGTTATGAAGCTAAGGCTATCTCCCTTTCAACATTGTTAGCCAGAAAGCTAATTCTACAGTCTTGGAAATCTGAAAGGGCTCCGACATTTGAAATGTGGTTTAGAGAGCTGGGTAATGTATTACACTTGGAGAAAATCAGGTACATCATATCTACTAAAGAGGATATCTTTTTTAAAATATGGCAACCTTTTCTTGATTTAATGTCTAAAAACTGAATTAGTGCTATTATGTTGCTCTGCCATTTATGTTATACCCTTGTTTTGTTGGTTTAATGTAAAAAAAACTGTCAAAAAAAAAAGTGTTGTTCTGTGTAGCTCCACCAATTATCTCTAATTTCTATATATTTTTCTGTTACGAAAAACAATAAAAAATAAATACATAGGAAGGGCACTGGATCTGGGGGAGGTGATCTTGCTGCATGGACAGATGGTTTCACTTGACGGGATTTCTTGAGTTGGGATTGTTGGGTCGAGAGGTGGGCATGTTGAACGCTTTAACTCTTAAAATAAGATAAATTATCTTACACTTCTAAATCTAAAGTTTTTTTATCTTGGTAAGAAACAAATAATTCACAGTGCACTCTGCTCGGGCCAGTTCATCGCTGCTTGCAGCTTTAATTTATCTTGTTTTAAGAGTTAATTTCTTATTTTCAGTATACAACATGCTTGTTTCTAGATTTAGTAGTCTTGATTTGGGAGGTCTTGTCGGGTGGGGTTGTCTGTCCATGCGGCGGGATCGTTTCCCTCAGATTCAGTGTTTTATCTTGTTTTTAGACACAAAAAAAAAAAAAAAAAACCTCCCAAGATCCTTTGCTTTTATATGAGGAAACATTGGAGAACTTTGTCTGGTTGATGCTGAAATGCTTGGTAAGGTTTTATCCCAGTTAAAAACATCAACGTCTATTTTAGATCCGATTGCCATGGCCTTTTAAAAAAAGGTTTTTAATATTTTATAAGAACAGTTGCTCACAATTGTCAATTATTCTCTTCAGACGGGTGTCTTTCCCACTAGCCTAAAGACTGCCATAGTCAAGCCTCTGCTGAAGAGAAACAATCTAGATTCCTCAGTTATTAGTAATTACAGATCAGTATCAAACTTGCCATTTTTAAGCAAAATTTTAGAGAAGGTTGTTTTTAATCAGCTAAATGATTTTATCAACTCGAACCATATTTTCGAAAAGTTCCAATCTGGTTTTAGGGCCAATCACAGCACTGAGACAGCTCTAGTAAAGGTGGTAAATGATTTCAGATGCAATATGGACTTGAAAAAACCCAGCATTTTAGTGTTACTTGATTTAACTGCAGCCTTCGATACAGTTGATCATTCAATTATTTTAAATAGATTAAATCATTTGTTTGGCATCTCTGGTACTGTTTTTAACTGGGTCAAATCTTACCTGAATGACAGAGAATTTTTTGTAAGTATAGGTGACTGTTCATCCATTAGTTTAAAAATGAATTGTGGTGATCCCCAAGGTTCAATTTTAGGACCAACTCTTTTTAACCTTTACATGCTGCCACTTAGGCACGTCATCAGGAGACAAGGCATTAACTTCCATAGCTACAGTAGTGTTCAAAATAATAGCAGTCCAATGTGACTAACCAGAGTAATCCAGGTTAAGTATATTTTTTATAGCTACATGGCAAACAAGGTACCAGTAGGTGCAGTAGATTCTAAGAAAACCAACAAGCCCCAGCATTTGTGACGTAAACGCTCTTAAGGCTGTGACATTGGGCAATTAGTTGAAAGGGGTGTGTTAAAAAAAATAGCAATGTGGCATTCAATCAGTGAGGTCATCGATTTTGTGAAAAAACAGGTGTGAATTAGGTGGCCCCTATTTAAGGATGAAGCCAGCACTTGTTGAACATGTATTTCTCTTTGAAAGCCTGAGGAAAATGGTTCGTTGAAGACATTGTTCAGAAGAACAGCGTACTTTGATTAAAAAGTTGATTGGAGAGGGGAAAACTTATAAAGAGGTGCAAACAATTATTGGCTGTTCAGCTAAAATGATCTCCAATGCTTTAAAACGGAGAGAAAACCAGAGACAGGTGGCAGAAAACGGAAGACAACCATCAAAATGGATGGAAGAATAAGCAGAATGGTAAAGGCTCAGCCAATGATCAGCTCCAGATGATCAGAGACAGTCTGGAGTTACCTGTTAGTGCTGTGACAGTTAGAAGACGTCTGTGTGAAGATAATCTATTCACAAGAATCCCCACAAAGTCCCTCTGTTAAAAACAGGCAGAAGAGTTACAATCTGCCAAAGAACGCATCAGCTGGCCTAAAGAGAAATGGAGGAACATTTTGTGGACTGATGAGAGTAAAATTGTTCTTTTTGGGTCCGAGGGCCGCAGACAGTTTGTGAGACGAGCCCCAAACTCTGAATTCAACCCCAGAACACAGTGAAGACAGTGGAGCATCATGATATGGGCATGTTCCTGTACTGTGTTGGGCCTATTTATCTCATACCAGGGATCATGGATCAGTCTGCAGATGTCAGAATACTTGAAGAGGTCATGTTTGCCTTATGCTGAAGAGGACATGGCCTTGAAATGGGTGTTTCAACAAGACAATGACCCCAAACACACTAGTAAACCAGCAAAATCTTGGTTCCAATCCAACAACATTGATGTTATGGAGTGGCCAGCCCAATCCCCGGACCTTAATCCAATTGAGAACTTTTGGGGTGACATCAAAAATGCTGTTTCTGAAGCAAAACCATGCATCCATCCATTTTCTTCCGCTTATCCGGGGCCGGGTCGCGGGGGCAGCAGGCTAAGCAGGGCATTCCAGACGTCCCTCTCCCCAGCCACAACGTCCAGCTCCCAGGCCAGGAGAGAGATATAATCCCTCCACCATGTTCTGGGTCTTCCCCGGGGCCTCCTACCAGTTGGGCCTGGAACTCCTCTAACGGGAGGCGCCCGGGAGGATCCTTACCAGATGCCCAAACCTCCTCAGCTGGCTCCTTTAGAGGACAAGGAGCAGCGGCTCTACTCCGAGCTCCCTCCGGATGTCTGAGCTCCTCCCCCTATCTCTAAGGCTGAGCCCAGCCACCCTACGAAGGAAGCTCATTTCAGTCGCTTGTATCCGCGATTTTGTTCTTTTGGTCACTACCCAAAGCTCATGACCATAGGTGAGGGTTGGAACGTAGATGGAGCTGTAAATAGAGAGCTTTGCCTTCAGGCTCAGCTCCTTCTTCACCACGACGGTCCGGTACAACGCCCGCATCACTGCTGACGCCGCACAAAACCACCTGTCCATCTCATGCTCCGTTCTACTCTCACTGCTGAACAAGACCCCCAGATACTGGAACTCCTTCTCTTGAGGCAGTATCTCTCTCCACCCAGAGGGGGCAGTACCTCTCTCCACCCAGAGGGGGCAGTACCTCTCTCCACCCAGAGGGGGCAGTACCTGTCTCCACCCAGAGGGGGCAGTACCTGTCTCCACCCAGAGGGGGCAGTACCTCTCTCCACCCAGAGGGGGCAGTATCTGTCTCCACCCAGAGGAGGCAGTACCTCTCTCAACCCAGAGGGGGCAGTACCTGTCTCCACCCAGAGGGGGCAGT
>NW_026739046.1:92500-99582 GCF_030273125.1 Centropristis striata
TGCAGAATTTCATGCTAGATAATATCGGGAGGGTTTCATGTCCTAGTTTGTATATGTGACTCTTGCAGTAACTGTGAGTAGTACCAGGATGAGATTAGACCAGGTCTAAGACCTTGGACCTTGACCTTGTGTTTTTTCGGCTAAGTAAACATCTATTTTGCCCTAATTACGCAACAACTGGAGTGGTAAATTATGTAAAAAGCGAATGGTTAAAACGAAAACATGAACGGCAGATTGAAAATTGCAACAAACACTTGCAGAAGTCATGGAAATCTGATATTACTCATCCTGATTATAGCTTTCCACCATTACACACAAAAAATATGCAGCTTAAACATAGGACATCAGTATTCCTTAAACCAGGCCTGTGGCCCTATGAAGCCACACATTTGATTTTTCTACATTTCTGTCTGTGTACAGGTTTGAACTTTGGACAGACACAGGACACACTTTTGTCCTGCCATCAGTCTAGACATTAAGTTAGGCTAAACACACTCTGAGTCCAGCTCCATACGATTCCCGACAGAATGTCAACAAGTATATTTCCCAAATCAAACAATTCAAACTCTCAGCCCCAGGCCATCCTCAGCTACTTCACCCTAAAGTATTCCTATCTATTTGTTTTTTTTATAGTGTTTTATATCTTACCAACAGCCATCGTGGAGGTGAGCCAGACAATGAGATGCATCTTCTCCGTTAGTCGTCTCCAGTCTGAGGGATTGTATGAGAATGATCACAGGGGAAGGAGGGGTCAAAAAATGGGGAGGGTGTTTTGATTATTCAGTGAACTCCAGGCAACAAACTTAATGATAGTCCTGTATTTGAAGGTCAGGTTTGAAAATAAGAAAGTAAAACCAACTGTCAATGACTCCGTGCCTCTTTTTTCGGTCTTTGTCACAGTTGTCGGCTCAGTATCTAACTTCCCTGTTAAAAGTCAAGTCGAACACCAAAAAAGCCTCTGAAAAGATCATAAACTGATTACTGGTGGTGGAATTTAGTCCCAAAGACTTAAGAACCTAGACCTCTCCTTTGTTCCCTCATCTAACACCAATATATTGTAATAAATGTGGGTTTACCTTTGGCAAGAATCTTTATTAACAGCAGGAGTAATTCATAAAAAGGAGTGGAGAGTTATGGCCAGGTAAGGATGACAATGGGGGGGAGGGGGGGGGGACACATAGCTGCCCTCCCACACACTATTAAAATCACACAATAAGACAACACATTATACACAATATTAAAAAAATAGATATATGTTGTGTTCATTGAAGTATAATGTTACTTAACTCATCCTCTCGGCGAGACCCTCCCCCGGGGTCTGAGTTTGTGTGTGGCAACGGCTTCGCTGGATGGCGAAGACAGTAACTGGAGTCAGTGTTGCAGCAAGCACAGTCTCTCCTCTGTCAATAAAGCGCTGAAAATGGCCAAAAAATATCAACAACAAAAAAACTACGGCTGCAGGCAGCAGTGAACAGGCCGTTGAACCCAACGCGCGTCGGGGAGCTGGCCGGTCGCCGCCAGGCACTTCGGTGGTTTCAGACATTCAAAGTGTCATGTAAATTGGATGAAGTTTGTAGTATTAGGCTGATTTCCTGGTGTCAGTAGGGGGCGCTATGACTTTGACTGCATGTTGAGATAGTGATGTGTTCAGGCATGGACCCTTGTGAATCATAACAAATTTGGGGCAGACTGGACAATGTATGGTGAAGTTACAACTTCCTGTTTCACAGCGTGGATGGTCACCACGGCAACAGCATGCTTCACGATCTAGCATCATGGAGATGTTAAGTCTCTGACCTGACCTGATTTGAGGTGGATCTGTTCAACCGGTACGGAGCAGGAGGTCACAGTATAAAACATGTCACTTCCTGTTGCCAGCAGGAGGCGCTATGACTATGATTCAAAATGGTCCTGCAGATGTCTTCAGGCTGTGATTTGTATCAAACCTGAGAAGTTTGGAAAAGATCTGAACACGTGTAGTGGAGTAACAGCAGGTTCTTATGTCATGGGAGGGAATAACGTGATCCTCCCACGCGCTACGTCCCACCGGGGAATCTCCTCTCTCTCTCTCCTCTTCAGGTGTCAAGAAGTGGTCCGCAACTCCACATGTATCGGAGGAAGCATGTTCCTCTCTCCAGGCTCTCCCCAGGCCGAAAGGGACGAGGTAGCGCCCAGGATCAAGATAGGACAAACTGGGTGATAAATAAAATGGGTTACAAAATCGTGATAAAAATTAGATTTGAAAAAAAAAGTCCATCCATCCATCCATTCTCGTCTGCTTATCCGGGGCCGGGTCGCGGGGGCAGTAGGCAAAGCAGGGCATTCCAGGCGCCCCTCTCCCCAGCCAAAATGTCCAGCTCCTCCTGGGGGACCCCGAGGCGTTCCCAGGCCAGGCGAGAGATATAATCCCTCCACCGTGTTCTGGGTCTTCCCCGGGGCCTCCTACCAGTTGGACGTGCCCGGAACACCTCTAACGGGAGGCATCCTTACCAGATGCCCAAACCACCTCAACTGGCTCCTTTCGACGCGAAGGAGCAGCGGCTCTCCTCCGAGCTCCCTCCGGATGTCTGAGCTCCTCACCCTATCTCTAAGGCTGAGCCCAGCCACCCTACGGAGGAAACTCATTTCGGCCGCTTGTACCCGCGATCTCGTTCTTTCGGTCACTACCCAAAGCTCATGACCATAGGTGAGGGTTGGAACGTAGATGGACCGGTAAATCAAGAGCTTTGCCTTCAGGCTCAGCTCCTTCTTCACCACAACGGTCCGGTACAACGCCCGCATCACTGCTGATGCCGCACCAAACCGCCTGTCCTTCTCACGCTCCATTCTACCCTCACTCGTGAACAAGACCCCGAGATACTTGAACTCCTTCGCTTGAGGCAGTACCTCTCTCCACCCAGAGGGGGCAGTCCACCATTTTCCGGCAGAGAACCATGGCCTCAGACTTGGAGGTGCTGACTCTCATCCCAACCGATTCGCACTCGGCTGCAAACCACCCCAGTGAGTGCTGGAGGTCTCGGCTTGATGAAGCCAAAAGAACCACATCATATGCAAAAAGCAGAGATGTAATTCTAAGGTCACCAAACCGGATCCCTTCCTCCCCCCAGCTGCGCCTTGAGATCCTGTCCATGAAGACCATGAACAGAATCAGAGACAAGGGGCAACCCTGGCGGAGGCCAACACCCACTGGGAACGTGTTTGACGTTGTGCCGAGTATGCGGACACAGCTCTCACTATGGTTATATAGGGACCGGAAAGCTCGTAGCAACGAGCCCGGTACCCCATACTCCCGCAGTACCCCCCACAAGACTCCCCGAGGGACACGGTCATAAGCCTTCTCCAAATCCACAAAACACATGTAGACTGGATGGGCATACTCCCATGACCCCCCCAGGAGCCTCGAAAGGGTAAAGAGCTGGTCCGTTGTTCCACGGCCAGGACGAAAGCTGCATTGTTCCTCCTGAATCTGAGGTTCGACAATCGGCCGGAGCCTCCTTTCCAGCACCCTGGAGTAGACTTTCCCAGGGAGGCTGAGAAGTGTGATTCCACAGTAATTGGAACACACCCTCCGGTCCCCCTTTTTGAAAATGGGAACCACCACCCCGGTCTGCCACTCCACTGGCACTGTCCCAGACCTCCACGCGACACTGAAGAGGCGTGTCAACCATGACAACCCAACAGTGTCCAGAGCCTTCAGCATCTCAGGGCGAATCTCATCTAACCCTGGCGCCTTGCCGCCGGGCAGCTTTTTAACTACCTCGGCGACCTCTGCCAGGGATATTGATGAGTCTTCCCCTGAGTCTTCAGACTCTGCCTCCTCCACAGAGGACGTGTTGGCTGGATTCAGGAGTTCCTCAAAGTGTTCTTTCCACCGTCTAAGGACATCCCCAGGTCGGGTCAGCAGGTCTCCTCCCCCGCTGAACACAGCTTGGGCCAAGCCCTGCTTTCCCTTCCTGAGTCGCCTGACGGTTTTCCAGAACCTCTTTGAGGCCGACTGAAAGTCCTCCTCCATGGCCTCCCCGAATTCCTCCCATACCCGAGTTTTCGCTTCAGCGACAGCCGCAGCTGCAGCCCTTCTGGCCAAACGGTACCTGCCCGCTGCTTCCGGAGACCCCTCGGCCAGCCAAGACCGGAAGGCCTCCTTCTTAAGCTTGACGGCCTCCCTCACCGCTGGTGTCCACCAGCGGGTTCTTGGGTTGCCGCCACGACAGGCACCGATGGCCTTCAGGCCACAGCTCCTACCAGCCGCATCAACAATTGAGGCTTTGAACATGGCCCATTCGGACTCCATGTCCCCAGCCTCACCCGGGATGTTGGAGAAATTCTTCCAGAGGTGTGAGTTGAAGACCCTGCAGACAGGGGCCTCCGCTAGACGTTCCCAGTTCACCCTCACTACACGTTTAGGTTTGCCAGGTCTGTCCAGCATCCTCCCCCGCCACCTGATCCAACTCACCACCAGGTGGTGATCAGTTGACAGCTCTGCTCCTCTCTTCACCCGAGTGTCCAGAACATGCGGCCGCAGATCTGATGACACGATAATGAAATCGATCATCGATCTTTGGCCTAGAGTGCTCTGGTACCAGGTACACTTATGAACAACTCAATGTTCGAACATGGTGTTCGTTATGGACAATCCGTGACTAGCACAGAAGTCCAATAACAGAACACCACTCGGTTTAGATCGGGCAGGCCGTTCCTCCCAATCACCCCCCTCCAGGTACCATCATCGTTGCCCACGTGAGCGTTGAAGTCTCCCAGAAGAACTATAGAGTCTCCAGGCGGTACCCCTTCCAGGACACCACCCAGAGACTCCAAGAAGGCCGGGTACTCCGAACTGCTGTTTGGTGCATAGGCACAAACAACAGTCAGAGACCTTCTCCCTGCGACTTGCAGCCGCAAGGAGGCGACCCTCTCGTTCCTCGGGGATAACTCCAACACAGCGGCGCTGAGCCGGGGGCTTGTGAGTATCCCCACACCACACACATATACATATATATTTATATATATATATATATATATATATATATATATATATAGTCTGTGTCTCCCTTTGTCCTGTGCCAGTTCATCTTGTCCCATGTGTCAGAACCAGTGCTTAATCCATGCCATTGTCAGGTCTTGTTGTTTTTGATTTTCTGTTTGTTTCATCAGTCCTAGCTTAGTCTAGTAAGAGATTTTCTGTTTTTCTTAGTCCTAGCATAGCCTCAGAAGAGTATTTCTGTTTGTTTATTTGTTCTTTCTTAGTCTAGCTTCAGTCGAGTGAGTTTTAGTTTCTTAGATTAGTGAAGAGTTATTTCCTCTGTCAAGAGTGATTTTCATTTTGTTGATAAAAACTTTATTTTGAAAGGTGTCAGAATTCATGCATCGCAGTTTGTTGCATATGGAGCTGCATAGCTGCAGACCAGTCAGGGTGCCCATGCTGACCCCTCTCCACTGCCGAAAATGGGCATCAAAATGGACCACGGAGCAATTGAAGGTCTGATGAATCATGTTTTCTTTGACATCATGTGAATGGCTGGGTGCGTGTACTTTGTCTACCTGGTGAACACTAGCACCAGGATGCACTATGGGAAGAAGGCAAGCAGACGGAGGCAGTGTGATTCCTGCCATCCATGTGAATGTTATTTTGACATGTACCATCTAAGTAAACATTGTTGCAGACCATGTACACCCTTTCATGGAAACAGTATTCCCTGATGGCTTTGGCCTCTTTCAGCAGGATAATGCGCCGTGCCACAAAGCAAAAATGGTTTGAGGGGTTTTGGCAGCAAAAGGGGGACCAACACAATATTATAAAGATGGTCATAATGGCATATCTGATTGGTATAAGTGGAAAGGTCATGGTCAGGAGTAGAACAAAAGGTGGGTAATAATAGGAGGTAAGTGAAATAAATGTAAGGAGCTCCACTTTGCTAACTCCATCTAGCAGAGGTTATTCCTGTGTGATAAGTCTGGAGCCTTTCTAGACATTTGCTTTGATTCAAAAAAATTAACAACTGAACATAAACACAAACAAGTAACCATTCTTTGTGGGTGGAGCGCCTCCCAAAGCAGTCAGTATGCCGACAGCTGCTTCACTCCGCACTCAGGTGTGCAAGTGACGGGGGGGGGGGGGGTTTGTGCGGTGATGGACATGGCATGTAGCACTTTAAGTACATTCCCCCTGCATCCACTAGGCGAACCCAACGACTGCACCCTCATCTGACGTCTGCGTGCCTGATCTCAAGAAAAATGTCATTATAATGAACAAATGGTCTGAGCCTATGAGCCTACCAATTTTCATGTGTGTAGGTGAAACTCACATGAGGGGCTGAATTTTTCAAAACTTTGAGGGGCCGCTATTGAGTCAATTTGCCCCCGCCCATGTCTAATGACTTTAAAATGCATACATTTTGGCCAGTCCTGACATGTGCGCCAAATTTTTGTGAGTTTTTGGGCATGGGAAAGCTGCCAAAAATGTGATTTATTGTTGCTAATAATAATAGTAAACATAGTGATAATAATAGTAAACATAATGATGATTGCTGATGTCATCAGCACTTGAACCCTAAAAATGTTGCCCAGGTTTGCTGAAGGGTGATGACACCCCCAATAAGGTCATGCACAAAATGGTGTAATACATTAAAAATCATCCCATTGAGGCAGTAATCGTCTGTGTAGTATTCTTCTGCACCATCACCAACCCGCAGGACCAAAACTCTTTCGCCATCCACTTGCTCCAACTCTTCTGTCTCCAGAGGTTCTCCCATATTTGTCACTGTAAAAAGTAATTTAAAATAATAAAAAATAAAAAAAACACCCAATAAGAAAAAAAAAAAATCAACGTCTATGCTTTATCAATATTTTGTGTTTACAGAAAATGATGAATCTTCAGAACAGAAGATCTGAGAGACCTGGAACCTGGTCAGACACCACCATTTCAGGGTAAGAGCTTTCTAACTGTACAGTAAGTATAAGTCAACTGTTAGCTAGTATGCTAGCAGATGTCAGCTAAAATGCCATATCTAAGATGTATATGTGCATCAGTGTTCTAAAAACTTTATTATAACAAACGGAATTGACATTTGTGATGACCCTTGGGC
>NW_026739047.1:0-12500 GCF_030273125.1 Centropristis striata
AAACAGAAAAAAACATGGCTGCCTGTGACCAACTGATGGGGGTTTTTTTTTGGAAGTGTAAGCACAATTTAACTCTCAGCGGTGCAGCATTCTTGCATAGAGAGAGAGCGAGAGAGCGAGAGAGACAGAGAGAGAAAAAGCGCGAGAGAGCGAGCAAGAGAGAGAACGTGAAAGAGAGCACGAGAGAGAGAGAGCGCGAGAGAGAGAGAGCGCGGGAGAGAGAGAGCGCGGGAGAGCATGCGAGAGAGCGAGTGAGAGAGAGCTTGCGAGAGAGAGAGAGAGCATGCGAGAAAGAGAGAGCATGAGAGAGAGAGAGCACTAGAGAGAGAGAGAGAGAGAGAGAGAGCGCGAGAGCGAAGAGCGAGCAAGAGAGCGAAGAGCGATCGAGAGAGCACGCAAGAGAGCGAGAGAGAAAGAGAGAGCGAGAAAGAGAGAGAGGGAGAGAGCATGCAAGAGAGAGAGCGTGAGAGAGAGACCAAGAGAGAGAGAGAAAGTGCGCGGGAGAGCACGCGGGAGAGCATGCGAGAGAGAGAGCACGAGAGAGAGAGAGCACTAGAGAGAGAGCGCGAGAGAGAGCATGAGAGAGAGAGAGAGGGCGAGAGAGAGAGAGCGCGAGAGAGAGCACAAGAGAGCGAAGAGCGAGCGAGAGAGCACGCAAGAGAGCGAGAGAGAAAGAGAGAGCATGCGAGAGAGAGAGAGAGAGAGAGAGCACTAGAGAGAGAGCGCGAGAGAGAGCATGAGAGAGAGCGAGAGAGAGAGAGAGAGAGAGAGAGCGCGAGAGAGAGCACAAGAGAGCGAAGAGCGAGCGAGAGAGCATGCAAGAGAGCGAGAGAGAAAGAGAGAGCATGCGAGAGAGAGAGAGAGAGCACTCGAGAGAGAGCACTAGAGAGAGAGCATGAGAGAGAGCAAGAGAGAGAGCGAAGAGCGAGCGAGCGAGAGAGCACGCAAGAGAGCGAGAGAGAAAGAGAGAGCATGCGAGAGAGAGAGAGAGAGAGAGAGCACTAGAGAGAGAGCGCGAGAGAGAGCGCGAGAGAGAGAGCGAGAGAGAGAGAGCACGCAAGAGAGCGAGAGAGAAAGAGAGAGCATGCGAGAGAGAGAGAGAGAGAGAGAGAGTATATGAGAGAGAAAGAGCACGAGACAGAGAGAGCACTAGAGGGATGGAGGGATGGATGGATGGATGGATGGATAATGGATGGATGGATGGATGGATGGATGGATGGATGGATGGATGGATAATGGATGGATGGATGGATGGATAATGGATGGATGGATGGATGGATGGATGGATGGATGGATAATGGATGGATGGATGGATGGATGGAGGTATAAATTAAAGGATCTCTCACCTTGAGGTCTCGGTGGATGACGGGCGTCTTGCATTGGTGGAGGCGGGCGACGGCCTCGCAGGTGTCGCAGAAGATGTGGAGGACTTCGGCCTCGCTGAAGCCGACGTTCAGCCGCTGGTTCATCTGCTTCACCACCTGACCCGCTGCAGGACAGACACACAACACATAATATATATAAGATATAACTGGGCAAATGGTACCTTAAGCCAGTAGTTCTCAACCTTTTTGAGTCGCGACCTCCAATTTAACGTGCATGTTGTCCACGACCCCCGCTCACTGAACACAATCTCACACGCACAGTTCAGATCATACAAAAAAGAAACAAAATGACCACAAAAAGGAAACAAAATGACCACAAAAAGACACAAAATGACCAAAAAAAGGAAACAAAATGACCAAAACAGACACAAATTGACCACAAAATGATCAAAAAAGACACAAAATGACCAAAAAAGACACAAAATGACCAAAAAAAGACACAAAATGACCAAAAAAGACACAAAATGACCAAAAAAAGACACAAAATGACCAAAAAAAAAGACACAAAATGACCCAAAAAAGAAACAAAATGACCAAAAAAAAGACACAAAATGACTAAAAAAAGACACAAAATGGCCAAAAAAAACCCACAAAATGACCAATAAAGACACAAAATGACTAAAAGAAACACAAAATTACAAAAAAAAAGACATTAAGTGACCAAAAAGACTAAAACACATTAACACGAACACTTTAACACAGTGGAGACAGAGCTGACTTCCAAAATGATTTGGCGACCCCCAGAAATCATCTCACGACCCCAATTGGGGTCCCGACCCAAAGGTTGAGAATAGCTGCCTTAACGCTTCGATTATCAGTATACGATAGGGCTGGGCGATATGTCGATATAAATCACATAAGTTTCGACTTTATCACGTAATTTTGACGTTTTATCTCATAGTTTTGACTTTTTATCTCATAAAGTCAAAATTATAAGATTAAAAAGTCAAAATTTATACGATTCTTATATCGATATATCGCCCAGCCCTAACGTATAATCGAAGTATACTGATAATCGAAGCTTTGATTATCAGTATACGTTAGGGCTGGGCGATATATCGTTATATCGATATAAGAATCGTATAAGTTTTGACTTTTTATCTCATGATTTTGACTTTTTATCTGATCATTTCGACTTTTTATCTCGTAATTTTGACTTTTTATCTCTTAATTTTGACTTTTTATCTCGTAATTTTGACTTTTAATATCATAGTTTTGACTTTTTATCTCATACTTTGACTTTTTATCTCATAATTTGACTTTTTATCTCATAATTTTTACTTTTTATCTCATAATTTTGACACTTACTCTCTTAATTTTTACTTTTTATCTAGTAATTTTTACTTTTTATCTCCTGACATTTGTGTTTAAAATATCCTTCTTCTTTTTTTAAACGAACTTGTGTAATATTCAAATTTTTATGAGACACTGAGTTTTTTTAATTTTCATTATCTCTAAGCCAGAATCATCAAAATTACAAGAAAAACAGGCTTGAAATATTTCACTTTATGTGTAATGAATCTATAGAATATACGAGTTTCACTTTATGAAATAATTGACAAAAAATATTGAACTTTTTCACGATATTCTAATTTTAGATCATAAATATATGTATTTCAAAAAATGATTGGCCTATTTTATTTCATAGACTTCTTTTATTTAAGATATTTTTTATTAAAATGTGCACTTTATGGAGCTTTGATTTGAAAAAAAAATTATGTTCACTTAAATAAAAACTACTTTATTTTTTCCATATCGCCCAGCCCTAGTATACGTCAGCTACATTATATATTTTTGTGACCAAAACAATAACATAGTACCATAGAAAAGGGAAATAGTACTTGTTATTGTAGTAACTTCTGCTTTCAGCTCACACTTGATGTCAACAATACGTGTTTAAAGAGAATTAAAGCAACATATTTGTGTAATATTTGAACTGACACCATCCAGCCGTCAGCAGGATAAATGTTTTAATCAAATTCTAAATAAATTAAGGCTCCATCCATCTGATTACTCTCAGTAACCACATTTTTGTATCTATTCTTATTTAGGATTTTATTTATTGATTTAAATGTGCACTTTATGGAGCAAAAAATTACAAAAAACCCACAAAAAACCCACATAGAAACACACAAATAACACACATAGAAACACACATAAAAACACACAAATAACACACAAAAACAAACAAAGAAACACATAAATAACACACATAAAAACACACAAAAAAACATAAAAAAACACATAAAAACACACAGAAATACACACAAAAAAAACAAAATATGACAAAAAAACACACAGAAATACACACAAAAACAAACAAAATATGACAAAAACACACAGAAATACACACAAAAAAAAACAAAATATGACAAAAAACACACAGAAATACACACAAAAAACAGCCATCAGCAGGATAAACTGAAAATACTTTTTTTTCTTTTTTTTACAAGAAACAAAAAACACATAAAACACACAAAAACAAACAAATAATGACAAAAAGCACACATAAAACACACAAAAAATGAAAAAACACACATAAAAACACACAAAAACAAACAAATAATGACAAAAAACACATAAAAACACACAAAAAACACAGAAACACACAAAAAACACACAGAAATCCACACAAAAAACAGCCGTCAGCAGGATAAATGTTGTAATCAACTTCTAAATAAATGAAGGCTCCATCCATCTGATTACTCTCAGTAATGTTTGCATGTGAACTTGTCCAATGAGGGCAAAACAGCTGAAAATAGCCTTCGTTAAAGTGGAGCTACCAGGATCAATAGAGGGGAAACACAAAGGACAGAGGCAGGAACTATTAGTTCACTAGCACACTGACTGAATAAAAGACACTAAAAACAACCAGATAGTGGTTGAATGTATCATTATCGATTAATCTGTTGATTATTTAAACAATTAATTTAGTTGTTTGGTGAATAAAATGTATAAAAATATCAATGAGTGTTTCCAAACCACCAGATGACGTCCTCAAATCTCTTGTTTTGTCCACAAACCAAAGAGATATTCAGTTTATTGTCATAAAGGAAGAAAGAAACCAGAAATATTCACATTGAAGAAGCTGAAGAAGAAGCTTGGCTGTAACCACACAATACAGTTCCAGTTAGTTTTGGTTTTTTAAAAACTAGTTTTCGTTAACTATAATAACACTACCTCAGACCTGAAGCTTGTTATCATAGTTGCAGTTTCTTTTTGCACAACTGTTTTTATTATAAATATTTAACCTGTGGTTAAATTTCTTTTAAAAATCTTTGTGTCCTTTTTTGGTCATTTTTTGGTCAATTTGTGTCTTTTTTGGTCATTTTGTTTCCTTTTTTTAGGTCATTTTATGTCTTTTTTGGTCATTTTGTGTCTTTTATTGGTCATTTTTTGGTCAATTTGTGTCTTTTTTGGTCAATTTGTTTCCTTTTTTTAGTTCATTTTATGTCTTTTTTGGTCATTTTGTGTCTTTTTTGGGTCATTTTGTGTCTTTTTGATCATTTTGTGGTAATTTTGTGTCTTTTTTGATCATTTTGTTTCCTTTTTTGTCATTTTGTGTCTTTTTTAGTCATTTTGTCTTTTTTTGGTCATTTTGTTTCTTTCCTGTGTCATTTTGTGTCTTTTTTTGGTCATTTTTTGGTCATTTTTTGGTCAATTTGTGTCTTTTTTGGTCAATTTGTTTCCTTTTTTTAGGTCATTTTATGTCTTTTTTTGGGTAATTTTGTGTCTTTTTTTGGTCATTTTGTGTCTTTTTGATCATTTTGTGTCTTTTTTGGTCATTTTGTGTCCTTTTGATCATTTTGTGGTCATTTTGTGCCTTTTTTTGGTCAATTTGTGTCTTTTTTAGTCATTTTGTCTTTTTTTGGTCATTTTGTTTCTTTTTTTAGGTCATTTTATGTCTTTTTTTTATCATTTTGTGTCTTTTTTGGTCAATTTGTTTCCTTTTTTTAGGTCATTTTATGTCTTTTTTTAGGTCATTTTATGTCTTTTTTTGGGTCAATTTGTGTCTTTTTTGGTCATTTTGTGTCTTTTTTAGTCATTTTGTGTCTTTTTTTGGTCATTTTGTGTCTTTTTTTGTCATTTTGTGTCTTTTTTTGGTCATTTTGTGTCTTTTTTAGTCATTTTGTGTCTTTTTTTGGTCATTTTGTGTCTTTTTTTGTCATTTTGTGTCTTTTCTTGGTCATTTTGTTTCCTTTTTTTGGTCATTTTGTGTCTTTTTTTATCATTTTGTGGTCAATTTGTGTCTTTTTTAGTCATTTGTGTCTCTTTTGGTCATTTTGTTTCTTTTTGGGTGATCTGAACTGTGTGTGTGAGATTGTGTTCAGTGAGCGGGGGTCGTGGTCAACATGCATGTTAAATTGGGGGTCGCGACTCAAAAAGGTTGAGAACTACTGCTCTAGTCTTGGTGCCATGAACATTGTAGTGTGTTGTGTGATTCCAAACAGAGAGGCTGTACCTTTACAGTACTCCATGAGGATCAGGACCTCCCACACGCTGTCCGACACCGCGTTGATGGTGGAGTCCAGGTAGCCCACAATGTTCTTATGTCCCGACAACTCCTTCTGCAGACGGGAGGAAAACATGGAGCCCATCAGAACAGAAACATGGAACTGGAACCCTCTCTTAGAGTTTTGAAAGTTGAAAAAACATTTTATGTTGGACTAAAGGACTAAGAAAGATCAAAGACCAAAAAAATACACAAGATGATCAAAAAAAAGACACAAAGTGACCAAAGAAAAGACACAAAAAAAGACACAAAATGACAAAAAAGACACAAAATTACGGAAAAAAAAATACACAAAATGACCAACAGAAGACACAAAATGACAAAAAAAATACACAAAATGACAAAAAAAATACACAAAATGACAAAAAAGGACACAAAATGACAAAAAGACACAAGATTACAAAAAAAAGACAAAATGACAAAAAATACACAAAAAAAGACACAAAATGACAAAAAATACACAAAATGACCAAAAAGGACACAAAATGACTAAAAAGACACAAAATTACAAAAAAAAGACAAAATTACAAAAAAATACACAAAAAAAGACACAAAATGACCAAAAAAGACACAAAATGACCAAAAAGACACAAAATGACCACAAAAAGACACAAAATGACCAAAAAAAGACACAAAATGATTAAAAAAGACACAAAATGATTTAAAAAAAGACACAAAATGACAAAAAATACACAAAATTACGGGAAAAAAATAAACAAAATGACCAACAAAAGACACAAAATGGCAAAAAAAAGACACAAAAAAGACACAAAATGACAAAAAAAAAGACACAAAATGACAAAAAAAAAAGACACAAAATGACCAAAAAAAAAACCCCACAAAAAAAGACACAAAATTACCACAAAATGACTAAAAAAGACAGAAAATGACTTACAAAGACACAAAAAGAAATGAAAAGGATTAAAAAATGGACAAAGTAGCCCTATAAGACTCCATAGAGCTAATTGTAGCTGCTAGCACACAGAGAAAACCCACCAGGCAGCTATTTAGGCGATCACAGAGGATTTAAATGGATTGTGTACACAAACTGTTGCCCCTTTCAGTCGGCGCTGATGAGTGTTCCTGTTTGGACTTGTACAGTGTTGCTGCTGTATTTGTTCAGCAGGAGGAGGAGTTCAAATGAAGCATTGGAATAACACGCTGCTGTTTCATTTGTGTCTTTTTAAGTAAGAAATGTACATTAAAGAGAAGTTAGAGAACTTACAAATAAACTAATTAAAGTGACTGAAAATGCAAACAAATCAGATTTGTTTGGGGAAAGAAAAACAACACACAATGTCTTAAATTCTGTGGAAAAAAAACAGAAAAAAAGCTGCATCCCTTTTTGTGTCACTACTCTTCTAATGCACAACATGGGTCAAAAATGACCCATATCCATTTTTAGCTAAGTAGCTTGCTAAGCTGAACACTTAGCTAACTTCTTGGCTAAGTATTTAGCTAAGTATCTTCTTAAGCTAACTACTTAGCTAACTTCTTGGCTAAGTATTTAGCTAAGCAGCTTGTTAAGCTAACTACTTAGCCAACTTCTTGGCTAAGTATTTAGCTAAGCAGCTTGTTAAGCTGAATACTTAGCTAACTTCTTGGCTAAGTATTTAGCTAAGTAGCTTGTAAGCTAACTACTTAGCTAACTTCTTGGCTAAGTATTTAGCTAAGTAGCTTGCTAAACGGAATACTTAGCTAACTTCTTGGCAAAGTATTTAGCTATGTATCTTGTTAAGCTAACTACTTAGCTAACTTCTTGGCTAAGTATTTAGCTAACTAGCTTGTTAAGCTAACTACTTAGCTAACTTCTTGGCTAAGTATTTAGCTAAGTAGCTTGCTAAGCTAACTACTTAACTAACTTCTTGGCTAAGTATTTAGCTAAGTAGCTTGCTAAGCTGAATACTTAGCTAACTTCTTGGCTAAGTATTTAGCTAAGTAGCTTGCTAAGCTGAATACTTAGCTAACTTCTTGGCTAAGTATTTAGCTAAGTAGCTTGTTAAGCTAACTACTTAGCTAACTTCTTGGCTAAGTATTTAGCTAAGTAGCTTGCTAAGCTAACTACTTAGCTAACTTCTTGGCTAAGTATTCAGCTAAGTAGCTTGCTAAGCTAACTACTTAGCTAACTTCTTGGCTAAGTATTTAGCTAAATATCTTGTTAAGCTAACTACTTAGCTAACTTCTTGGCTAAGTATTTAGCTAAGCAGCTTGTTAAGCTAACTACTTAGCCAACTTCTTGGCTAAGTATTTAGCTAAGCAGCTTGTTAAGCTGAATACTTAGCTAACTTCTTGGCTAAGTATTTAGCTAAGTAGCTTGTAAGCTAACTACTTAGCTAACTTCTTGGCTAAGTATTTAGCTAAGTAGCTTGCTAAACGGAATACTTAGCTAACTTCTTGGCAAAGTATTTAGCTATGTATCTTGTTAAGCTAACTACTTAGCTAACTTCTTGGCTAAGTATTTAGCTAACTAGCTTGTTAAGCTAACTACTTAGCTAACTTCTTGGCTAAGTATTTAGCTAAGTAGCTTGCTAAGCTAACTACTTAACTAACTTCTTGGCTAAGTATTTAGCTAAGTAGCTTGCTAAGCTGAATACTTAGCTAACTTCTTGGCTAAGTATTTAGCTAAGTAGCTTGCTAAGCTGAATACTTAGCTAACTTCTTGGCTAAGTATTTAGCTAAGTAGCTTGTTAAGCTAACTACTTAGCTAACTTCTTGGCTAAGTATTTAGCTAAGTAGCTTGCTAAGCTAACTACTTAGCTAACTTCTTGGCTAAGTATTCAGCTAAGTAGCTTGCTAAGCTAACTACTTAGCTAACTTCTTGGCTAAGTATTTAGCTAAATATCTTGTTAAGCTAACTACTTAGCTAACTTCTTGGCTAAGTATTTAGCTAAGCAGCTTGCTAAACTGAATACTTAGCTAACTTCTTGGCTAAGTATTTAGCTAACTAGCTTGGCTAAGTATTTAGCTAAGTAGCTTGTTAAGCTAACTACTTAGCTAACTTCTTGGCTAAGTATTTAGCTAAGTAGCTAGCAAAGCTGAATACTTAGCTAACTTCTTGGCTAAGTATTTAGCTAAGTAGCTAGCTAAGCTGAATACTTAGCTAACATCTTGGCTAAGTATTTAGCTAAGTAATTTGCTAAGCTGAATACTTAGCTAACTTCTTGGCTAAGTATTTAGCTAAGTAGCTAGCTAAGCTGAATACTTAGCTAACTTCTTGGCTAAGTATTTAGCTAAGTAGCTTGTTAAGCTAACTACTTAGCTAACTTCTTAGCTAAGTATTTAGCTAAGTAGCTTGTTAAGCTAACTACTTAGCTAACTTCTTAGCTAAGTATTTAGCTAAGTAGCTTGTAAGCTAACTACTTAGCTAAGTATTTAGCTAAGTAGCTTGTTAAGCTAACTACTTAGCTAACTTCTTAGCTAAGTATTTTGCTAAGTAGCTTGTTAAGCTAACTACTTAGCTAACTTCTTGGCTAAGTATCTTGTTAAGCTAACTACTTAGCTAACTTCTTGGCTAAGTATTTAGCTAAGTAGCTTGCTAAGCTGAATACTTAGCTAACTTCTTGGCTAAGTATTTAGCTAAGTAGCTTGTTAAGCTAACTACTTAGCTAACTTCTTGGCTAAGTATTTAGCTAAATATCTTGTTAAGCTAACTACTTAGCTAACTTCTTGGCTAAGTATTTAGCTAAGCAGCTTGCTAAACTGAATACTTAGCTAACTTCTTGGCTAAGTATTTAGCTAACTAGCTTGGCTAAGTATTTAGCTAAGTATCTTGTTAAGCTAACTACTTAGCTAACTTCTTGGCTAAGTATTTAGCTAAGTAGCTTGCTAAACTGAATACTTAGCTACCTTCTTGGCTAAGTATTTAGCTAAGTAGCTTGTTAAGCTAACTACTTAGCTAACTTCTTGGCTAAGTATTTAGCTAAGTAGCTAGCAAAGCTGAATACTTAGCTAACTTCTTGGCTAAGTATTTAGCTAAGTAGCTAGCTAAGCTGAATACTTAGCTAACTTCTTGGCTAAGTATTTAGCTAAGTAGCTAGCTAAGCTGAATACTTAGCTAACATCTTGGCTAAGTATTTAGCTAAGTAGCTAGCTAAGCTGAATACTTAGCTAACTTCTTGGCTAAGTATTTAGCTAAGTAGCTTGTTAAGCTAACTACTTAGCTAACTTCTTAGCTAAGTATTTAGCTAAGTAGCTTGTTAAGCTAACTACTTAGCTAACTTCTTAGCTAAGTATTTAGCTAAGTAGCTTGTAAGCTAACTACTTAGCTAAGTATTTAGCTAAGTAGCTTGTTAAGCTAACTACTTAGCTAACTTCTTAGCTAAGTATTTTGCTAAGTAGCTTGTTAAGCTAACTACTTAGCTAACTTCTTGGCTAAGTATCTTGTTAAGCTAACTACTTAGCTAACTTCTTGGCTAAGTATTTAGCTAAGTAGCTTGCTAAGCTGAATACTTAGCTAACTTCTTGGCTAAGTATTTAGCTAAGTAGCTTGTTAAGCTAACTACTTAGCTAACTTCTTGGCTAAGTATCTTGTTAAGCTAACTACTTAGCTAACTTCTTGGCTAAGTATTTAGCTAAATAGCTTGTTAAGCTAACTACTTAGCTAACTTCTTGGCTAAGTATTTAGTCTGACCCGGTCAAAGGTTAAAGTCGAGACATCTGCTGTCGTCCCGAGTCGTTCGTGTCTGCTCGGGCTGCAGAATAAATGAAAATATCTAATTCTGAATGACATAAAACACCTTGAATTATCTGCTGTAATCATGTGAGTGCCAGCTCTGTGCAATAGATCAAAAGTCTTGTGAAGTGAATGGGGCCAGGTGCATTAACACAATGTCATCAGCACACAGCCAGGAGGCTTTCACTGCTGCCAGACTGGAAATGTTGGCAAACAGGACGGGTGAGGGAGGTGGAATGAAGCCATTTATATGCACCTTGCTTCATGAGGGCAGGAGGCTTTATGAGGGCCTGTGTCCCATTTCAAAATGGGAATTATGTCCTTAAATTAAATACCTGAAAACTCAGAATGCCCTCGTGAAATTTTCAGATAATGAGCACAGTGTCTTCAAGTGCAAATTAAGCCCTGTGCGTAGAAAAAAAAAATAAAAAAAGTGACAGAAATGTGTTTTCCAGCCAGGGAAGGATTAAATAGAAATGCAGCTAAAACCAAGAATTAGTTTGAAACCGCAGCAGAACGGAGGAATAAAACGGTGTTGAGAGCAGCAAAATGATGAGCTCATTTTTTATATTCTCAACTGCAATAAGCTCTTATGTCTTGCAAAATGACTTACACATGCAAAAGGCTTAGAGCTGCAGAGTTAACCCATTGAGGCCTGAAAAATCGCTGGGCGATTTTAAAATAAGCCTCTAATTTTATGGAAATTCTGGAAAAATTCTGGAAAAAAAGTGTCAACTCTTCTACTAAATAATAGATTTTTCAGCCTCTGTAGCAGATAGAAATGAAATTCAAAAAGGTATTTGAGAGCTTATACAAATACTACAAAACGACGAATTCGCTTTCCAGGCTTCAATGGGTTAAAGCACAGGATATCATATATATTTTAATGTTCTGTTCCATTACTAAAAGGTGCGTCCAACAAAATATGCAGTGAACACTTACTGTACAGAGATCTGGGGCAATAATTACATGAGTTCAATTAAATCACTAATTATTCTACAAAAAAAAGCACGACGGATAAGCTAACTTCTTGGCTAAGTATTTAGCTAAGTAGCTTGTTAAGCTAACTACTTAGCTAACTTCTTGGCTAAGTATTTAGCTAAGTAGCTTGTTAAGCTAACTACTTAGCTAACTTCTTGGCTAAGTATTTAGCTAAGTAGTTTGCTAAGCTAACTAGTTAGCTAAGGTGGTTATTGTTGACGTTTTATTTTTTAAATGTGTTACTATTTTTTATTTTTTGTGTGTTACTGTTGTTTGTTTGTTCATTGTTGTCTCATTATGACCACATGGGTGTATGTGTACTTATGTGTTTGTAAGTTAATAACAAGTTATGTGTGGTAATAATGGTAATAATGAGTTTATAAACTACATTACTATGTGTTATGATGCAGTTTAATGTCCCAGTGTACTCTGAAATGAATGCACATTTGCAACATTTAAAATTCTTTATTGAGCATGATAGTTGTTTGAAAGTTAAAAAAAGATTCAAAATCACATTTTATGTTGGACTAAAGGACTAAAAAAGACACAAAATGACCAAAAAAAGACACAAAATGACAAAAAAATGACACAAAATGACAAAATAAGACACCAAAAGACACAAAATGATTTAAAAAAGACAAAAAATGACCAAAAAAAGACACATGACAAAAAGACACCAAAAGACACAAAATGACAAAAAAAAGACACAAAATGACTTAAAAAAGACACAAAATGACAAAAAAAAGACACAAAATGACCAAAAAAAGACACAAAATGACTTACAAAGACATAAAAAGAATTCAAAAATGGACAAAATAGCCCAAGACTCCATAGAGTTAAGTTGTTAACCCATTTCTTGTTCCCTGAAAAAGGCCTACTTGTATAATTCTGAAATGTTCATTATTTTTCAGTTTTGGTTAAGCTTACCTTTTTTTATTTACCTCTGGCA
>NW_026739047.1:15000-95000 GCF_030273125.1 Centropristis striata
TGGATGGATAGATGGATAGATGGATGGATGGACAGATGGATTGATAGATGGATAGATGGATAGATGGATAGATAGATGGATGGATTGATGGATGGATAGATGGATAGATGGATAGATGGATGGATGGATGGATAGATAGATTACTTTATTCAGCCCCGAAGGGAAATTGGGTTGTCACAGTAGTCCGGTATTTAAGTACAATAGAATAAAATACTGAGGTAGAATAAATGAAAAAAAAAACACAGAATAGAACAAGGAGACTTGAGAAGTTAAAAAGAAGATCATGCTATGAAATGCTATGGACCCAAATGGATAGACCTCAAGCCAATCAGAGAAACAAGCGAGATGTGACAATTAAAAACAGACAGCAGTGAGTAGAATCAATGTCTGTGAACAATAGTTGTGGTTTAACCATCAGAATCTGTAGAACTACTTCTACAGAAAGTCCAACATCATCTTCGTTATTATTATCTTTTTAAATACCTAAATGGTGCCCCGATTTATCAAGCTAGGTTTCTTCTTGAGTGAGCCAATCTTATTTTGCATAAAGTGCACAAAGGCTCTTATCGTCTCAAACACACCACATATTAGCTAAATCGTTTAGATTGGCCCAACCTGAACATGGCCAGCTGGAATCTGTCCAAAGTGGAGCGGGACCAGACTCTTGAGCAGCCCATGAACAGACATTTAGCAGCTAAGTGGTCCAGCTGTGCTGCTCAGTGGACAACAATGGAGGGCCAAGTGCTTCATACAGGGTCTTCTCTTAAAGGTCAATGCAGAAAATGATGTGTCAGACTGAGAGTAATCAAGGAATTACAGAAAGTCTCCAGGAGTTTATATTTTACTGCAGCCAACTGGTTTCATTTCAAGAACAAGTAGGTTAAGCTCATTTAGCTTGCATTGGCCGGACTCCAGCAGGGTGTAATCCTGGAGTAAATGAAGCTATTTGGTTTACAAAATATAGCAAGGGTTTACACATGGATTAAAGTAAAAAAAATACTTCTGACTGAAATTTTATTGGCGCTACAGCCAAGTCACGGTCAGTGTGAGAAACATGTTTCAGGTTACTGACACCAGCTTAAGAAATACTAATGCAGAAGACACAAATTGACCAAAAAAGACACAAAATGACCAAAAAAAGTCACAAATTGACCAAAAAAGACACAAAATGACCAAAAAAGTCACAAAATGACCAAAGAAAGACACAAAATGACCAAAAAAAGGAAACAAAATGACCAAAAAAACCCACAAATTGACCACAAAATGACCAAAAAAGACACAAAATGACTAAAAAAGACACAAATTGACCAAAAAAGTCACAAATTGACCAAAAAAGACACAAAATGACCAAAAAAGAAAACAAAATGACCAAAAAAGTCACAAAATGACCAAAAAAAGAAACAAAATGACCAAAAAAACCCACAAATTGACCACAAAATGACCAAAAAAGACACAAAATGACTAAAAAAGACACAAATTGACCACAAAATGACTAAAAAAGACACAAATTGACCAAAAAAGACACAAAATGACCAAAAAAGAAAACAAAATGACCAAAAATTTATAGCAAGGGTTTACACATGGATTAAAGTAAAAAAAATACTTCTGACTGAAATTTTATTGGCGCTACAGCCAAGTCACGGTCAGTGTGAGAAACATGTTCCAGGTTACTGACACCAGCTTAAGAAATACTAATGCAGAAGAATTCAGCCGTCACATTTAGATGCTCAACCAAAACATGATGCACTAATAGCTCTTATTGCACTAGACCTCGAGTGTTTGCTTTTATTCTTCCTGCAAGTCGCTTTGGATAAAAGCGTCTGCTAAATGACTACATTTAAATGTAATGTAAACTGTTTTACAGGAGGAGGATTTTAAACAGCTCTTCTATAATAATAATACATTTTATTTATAGAGCGCTTTTCAGGCTACACAAAGACGCTTAACATTGCATCTTGCATTTTCTTTTGTCTTATCAACTATTATTATTTTTGCAAAGCTCGTCATTACTCTCAAATAATCAAGCATCTACATAACTTTTCATTACATGTTTTTATTTTCCTTATTATTTCAAGTAACCCTTTTGTATAGAAGAAAATAAAATAAAAATACATCAACAAACAGCCCCAGGATTAAATAACAATGGGTGCAAATCTCTATAGTGCTTTGTCTTATTAAAATATTAACAACAAACAGAAAAAGCATCAAACAAAAAACACCGACTTAGCGATCTCTGTTCGTTAGAGAGGGCGTGGCCTGAGACTTTAGAGAGGGCGTGGCCTGAGACCTTTAGAGAGGGCGTGGCCTGAGACTTTAGATAGGGCGTGGCCTGAGACCTTAGAGAGGGCGTGGCCTGAGACTTTAGAGAGGGCGTGGCCTGAGACTTTAGAGAGGGCGTGGCCTGAGACCTTTAGAGAGGGCGTGGCCTGAGACCTTAGAGAGGGCGTGGCCTGAGACTTTAGAGAGGGCGTGGCCTGAGACTTTAGAGAGGGCGTGGCCTGAGACCTTAGAGAGGGCGTGGCCTGAGACTTTAGAGAGGGCGTGGCCTGAGACTTCAGAGAGGGTGTGGCCTGAGACATTAGAGAGGGCGTGGCCTGAGACTTTAGAGAGGGCGTGGCCTGAGACTTCAGAGAGGGCGTGGCCTGAGACTTAGAGAGGGCGTGGCCTGAGACTTAGAGAGGGCGTGGCCTGAGACTTTAGAGAGGGCGTGGCCTGAGACTTTAGAGAGGGCGTGGCCTGAGACGTTAGAGAGGGCGTGGCCTGAGACTTTAGATAGGGCGTGGCCTGAGACCTTAGATAGGGCGTGGCCTGAGACCTTAGATAGGGCGTGGCCTGAGACCTTAGAGAGGGCGTGGCCTGAGACTTTTAGAGAGGGCGTGGCCTGAGACTTTAGAGAGGGCGTGGCCTGAGACCTTAGAGAGGGCGTGGCCTGAGACCTTAGAGAGGGCGTGGCCTGAGACTTTAGAGAGGGCGTGGCCTGAGACTTTAGAGAGGGCGTGGCCTGAGACCTTTAGAGAGGGCGTGGCCTGAGACCTTAGAGAGGGCGTGGCCTGAGACTTTAGAGAGGGCGTGGCCTGAGACTTTAGAGAGGGCGTGGCCTGAGACTTCAGAGAGGGCGTGGCCTGAGACCTTTAGAGAGGGCGTGGCCTGAGACCTTAGAGAGGGCGTGGCCTGAGACTTTAGAGAGGGCGTGGCCTGAGACTTTAGAGAGGGCGTGGCCTGAGACTTCAGAGAGGGCGTGGCCTGAGACTTTAGAGAGGGCGTGGTCTGAGACTATAGAGGGTGTGGCCTGAGACTTTAGAGAGGGCGTGGCCTGAGACTTTAGAGAGGGCGTGGCCTGAGACTTTAGAGAAGGCGTGGCCTGAGACTTTAGAGAGGGCGTGGCCTGAGACTTTAGAGAGGGCGTGGCCTGAGACCTTAGAGAGGGCGTGGCCTGAGACTTTAGAGAGGGCGTGGCCTGAGACTTTAGAGAGGGCGTGGCCTGAGACTTGAGAGAGGGCGTGGCCTGAGACTTGAGAGAGGGCGTGGCCTGAGACTTTAGAGAGGGCGTGGCCTGAGACTTTCCCAGCAGCCACTCTTTACCCTAAAGGAAACACGGCTATTGATCTCATAAGTGGTCTCTGTGAACTCAAAATGAAATCCGTCGTAGCGATGGAGAACTTTAATCAATGTGTACAAGAATGAGCTAAAATCGTACTTGCCGACTGTAGTTTTGGTGGGAAATGTGGTTTCTGGTGTAGATCTAGAGCGTGTTGACAGGGATCAGGTGTTTGGCTGTGTGAGCCTCTCTGGGTGAATGGACTCTAGCGCTGTGATGGGACAGTCCCAGTCTCATTAGGATGGGATCACTGGGTGACTGAGTGGGCATCAGAGTCCACTGGCTGAGCAGGAGAAAGAAAAGGCCGACAATGGCGCGCTTGTTGCCTAACAAGTTACCTTAGGTCAGCTGAAAAGCAGCATGGACTCAGATTGGGAACAAGGCAGAAGTGGACACAAAGACCCTCATTGAAGACTCCATCAACATTATGTTTGAACAGAAGTGTTGTTGTTGTTGAGGACATTAGGGCTGCACAATTAATCAAATTTTAACCGTAATCATGATTTTGGCCGCCACGATTAAATTAACCTGATGGTCGGCGATATTTCCATTTTAAAATGCGTCTCTCCTGCAGATCTAATCAACACTTTCTACACCAGTAGTCCACCAACCACCAGGGGGCGGGGCCGTGTTTCTCCCCTGTAAACAGCCTAGTTGCTGATTGGATAGAACGCTAAGCAGGACGTGACATAGTACTGGACGCCACAACAACACGCAACATTTGTAAAAGCCGGCGAAGCAGTGTTGGCAACTTAGCAACTTTGTTGCTATATTTAGCGACTTTTCAGACCCCCTTAGAAACTATTTTTCAGAAAAGCAACTGGAGACAAATCCAGCGACTTTTTCTGGTGTTATTGGAGACTTTTGGAGACTCGTTCTTACTCTTCTTAACGAGCCACGGGGCCGGAGGCTCGCTAAGAAGAGTAAGAACGAGTCGAAGCGGCACAGTCCTCCTGCAGCAGTCTCTCCCAGCTGCAGAGCCGGAGGGGATGTTAACCCCTTAGCGTCCAGTCTGCAGATTGCTAACAGGCTAACAGTTAGCTCTGTAGCAGTACAGTGTGTATGTGCTAAGAGGCCAACAGTTAGCTCTGTAGCAGTACAGTGTGTATGTGCTGACAGGCTAACAGTTAGCTCTGAAGCAGTACAGTGTGTATGTGCTAACAGGCTAACAGTTAGCTCTGTAGCAGTACAGTGTGTATGTGCTAACAGGCTAACAGTTAGCTCTGTAGCAGTACAGTGTGTATGTGCTAACAGGCTAACAGTTAGCTCTGTAGCAGTACAGTGTGTATGTGCTAACAGGCTAACAGTTAGCTCTGTAGCAGTACAGTGTGTATGTGCTAACAGGCTAACAGTTAGCTCTGTAGCAGTACAGTGTGTATGTGCTAACAGGCTAACAGTTAGCGCTGTTGCAGTACAGTGTGTATGTGCTAACAGGCTAACAGTTAGCTCTGTAGCAGTACAGCGTGTATGTGCTAACAGGCTAACAGTTAGCTCTGTAGCAGTACAGTGTGTATGTGCTAACAGGCTAACAGTTAGCTCTGTAGCAGTACAGTGTGTATGTGCTAACAGGCTAACAGTTAGCTCTGTAGCAGTACAGTGTGTATGTGCTGCTGCTGCAGGAGGTGTTAGCTTAGCGATCTCTGTTTGTTTACAACAAGCATCAGACACTAAAAACTGTTCCTATTGTTTGTTTAAAAGTAGTGCAATAAAAATACAGATGTTTTCCCTAACATGATGAATAATTGTGATTACAATCGTAATTATCATTTTGGCCATAATGGTGCAGCTCCAGTGGAAAGTACAGAATAAAACCTACAAGTACAACTAAAGCGTGCAGGTTAAAGCCGTGAGGACAGTAAACAGAGCAAACGTAAACAAACTGAAGAGTAGTGTTTGTTTGTTTGTATGTAGTGACAACAGTGAGAGTAACTGTAGCAGCTATTATCAGATTAGAAGAGGTGACTGATGCAATTCTGCAGCGCTCAGGGGTAAACAGGCAGCTAATGAGACACAAGACAACCTGCTATTACTGCTGCTGCAGCTGGTAATAAACCAGGCAGAGCACAGAGAAACTACCACACAGTTTATTCTGTTTCATCTCGTTTTGTGTCTCTTTTTTTAATAATTTTGTGTCTTTTTTGGTCATTTTGTGTAATTTTGTGTCTTTTTTAGTCATATTGTGTCTTCTTGTGTCTTTTTTTGTCATTTTGTGTCTTTTTTTAAATAATTTTGTGACTTTTTTTAAAATAATGTTGTGTCTTTTTTGTTCATTTTGTGTTTTTTTTAGTAATTCTGTGTCTCTTTTTTTAAATAATTTTGTGTCTTTTTTGTTCATTTTGTGTTTTTTTAGTAATTTTGTGTCTCTTTTTTTAAATAATTTTGTGTCTTTTTTGGTCATTTTGTGTCTTTTTTGTTCATTTTGTGTTTTTTTTGTTCATTTTGTGTTTTTTTTAAGTAATTTTGTGTCTTTTTTTAAATAATTTCGTGACTTTTTTTAAATAATTCTGTGTCTTTTTTGGTGATTTTGTGTCTTTTTTTAAATAATTTTGTGTCTTTTTTGGTCATTTTGTGTCTTTTTTTAAATAATTTTGTGTCTCTTTTTTTTATAATTTTGTGTCTTTTTTGGTCATTTTGTGTCTTTTTTTAAATAATTTTGTGTCTTTTTTTTAATAATTTTGTGTCTTTTTTGTTCATTTTGTGGTTTTTTTAGTAATTTTGTGTCTTTTTTTAAATAATTTCGTCTCTTTTTTGGTCATTTTGTGTAATTTTGTGTCTTCTTGTGTCTTTTTTTGTCATTTTGTGTCTTTTTTTTGTCATTTTGTGTCTTTTGTTGAGTCTTATTTGGTGATTTTGTGTTTTTTGGTCTTTTATTCTGTTTCATCTCGTTTTTACCCTCATATCACAAACATCTGAGATTGCTGCCATTTTTGACGCCACTGATCCAAAGATTAGCATTTCTGCTGCTGACAGCCACAAGGTCGGAGTTTTAGCTGCATATGGACACATGATAAAACAATAACAAATACCAAGTGCTGACGAGGCAAAAAGCAGCTTATAAAAGCATCGTGCTGATGCTGCTGAAATGGGGAACGAACCCGCTGCAACGGAGACTAAATAGAGGAACAGAAATGTGTCAGGAGATTAAAATACAATCACTTGAAATGTCACTGATGCAAATAATGGAATGGAATAGAACAGATGATAGATATTTTTTCAAACCTAAAAAATAAACAACATAAACTACAACAGCGTAGGCTAGATGCATATACATATACATACACAAACATGTTTAAATACCATGTTGGTATATTTTTTCACATATATGACCTGATAATAATAACTGATTTTTTATTCTGACTTACTGGATCAACATTTAGAACCAAAAAGAAACAAAGACAAACCAACATAAATGTGATCATATTGTGTCTTTTTTGTTCAATGTGGGTTTTTTTTGTAATTTTGTGTCTCTTTTTAATAATTTTGTGTCTTTTTTGGTCATTTTGTGTCTTTTTTTTAATAATTTTGTGACTTTTTAAAAATAATTGTGTCTTTTTGTTTTAGTAATTCCGTGTCTTTTTTGGTCATTTTTTGTCTTTTTTGTGTCTTTTTTAGTCATTTTCTGTCTTTTTTAGTCATATTGTGTCTTTTGTTGAGTCTTATTTGGTGATTTTGTGTGTTTTTGGTCATTTTGTGTCTTTTTTAGTCCTTTAGTCCAACATAAAATGTGATTTTGAATCTTTTTTTTTTTACTTTCAAAACACTATCATGCTCAATAAAGAATGTTAAATGTGTCAAATGTGACCAAAGGTGTCAAATCTAACATATAAGAGGGTTCCATCCAGTTCTATCATTTACACACATACAGTATATATAACCCTATACATATACATGCATCCACCCCGTCTATATCAGCTATTCTCAACCTTGGGGTCGGGACCCCAGTTGGGGTCGCGAGATGATTTCTGGGGGTCAACAAATCATTTTGGAAGTCAGCTCTGTCTCCACTGTGTTAAAGTGTTCATGTGTTAATGTGTTTTAGTCTTTTTGGTCAATTTGTGTATTTTTTTTGTCATTTTGTGTGTTTTTTGGTCATTTTGTGTATTTTTTTTGATCATTTTGTGGTCAATTTGTGTCTTTTTGTATCATTTTGTGGTTAATTTATGATTTTTTTGGTCATTTTGTTTCTTTTTTTGGTAGCTTTGTGTCTTTTTTTTAGTCATTTTGTGTCTTTTTTTGTAATTTTGTTTCTTTTTTTGGTCCTTTTGTGTCTTCTTTGGTCATTTTGTGTCTTATTTGGTCATTTTGTGGTCAATTTGTGTCATTTTTTGGTCATTTTGTTTCTTTTTTGGGTGATCTGAACTGTGCGTGTGAGATTCTGTTCAGTGAGCGGGGGTCGCGGACAACATGCATGTTAAATTGGGGGTCGCGACTCAAAAAGGTTGAGAACTACTGGTCTAAGTAATAAAACAGAAATAAGAACCAGTTAACTTAATATTCACTACGCATTTCCTTTTATCATTTTGGTCCGAAAAAAAGGGAGTAGACTGAAGTATAAAATACTTCTCCAGGCCTAAACCCTGATACTCATCACTTCAAATAAGAGATTTTCTCTCTATATATAGCCACTTAATGTCAAATAAATATGTATTATCAACTTCTCATGAAAGCCTCAGCTATAAGCTCTCAAATACCTTTTGGATTTCATTTCTACCTGCTACAGAGGCTGAAAAATCTTCTGTTGAATTTACAGAAAAACTTCAGGTTTTAGGGGGTTCTTTCAGAATCACCCAGAGGTTTTACAGGCAGTTTTAGGCCTAAATGGGTTAAAACGGCGAGCTCAACTAATTACTTGAGACTTTCTTCAAGTGGGATCATGTGTGATTTGATAGGAGTCTAGTTCAATAGTTCTCAACCTTTTTGAGTCGCGACCCCCAATTTAACATGCATGTTGTCCGCGACCCCCACTCACTGAACACAATCTCACACGCACAGCTCAGATCACCCAAAAAAGAAACAAAATGACCAGAAAAGACACAGATTGACCACAAAATGATAAAAAAAGACACAAAATGACCAAAAAAGACACAAAATGATCAAAAAAGACACAAATTGACCAAAAAAGACACAAATTGACCAAAAAAGTCACAAAATGACCAAAAAAAGACACAAAATGACCAAAAAAGTCACAAAATGACCAAAGAGAGACAAAATGACCAAAAAAAGGAAACAAAATGACCAAAAAAAACCCACAAATTGACCACAAAATGACCAAAAAAGACACAAAATGACAAAAAGACACAAATTGACCAAAAAAGACACAATATGACCAAAAAAGAAAACAAAATGACCAAAAAAGTCACAAAATGACCAAAGAAAGACACAAAATTACCAAAAAAAAGGAAACAAACTGACCAAAAAAACCCACAAATTGACCACAAAATGACTAAAAAAGACACAAATTGACCAAAAAAGACACAAAATGACCAAAACAGACACAAAATGACCAAAAAAGTCACAAAATAACCAAAGAAAGAGACAAAATGACCAAAAAAGTCACAAAATGACCAAAGCAAGAGACAAAATGACCAAAAAAAGGAAACAAAATGACCAAAAAAAACCCACAAAATGACCAAAAAAGACACAAAACGAATAAAAGAGACACAAAATGACCAAAAAAGACACAAATTGACCAAAAAAAGACACAAAATGACCAAAAAGACTAAAACACATTAACACATGAACACTTTAACACAGTGGAGACAGAGCTGACTTCCAAAATGATTTGGCGACCCCCAGAAATCATCTCGCGACCCCAATTGGGGTCCCGACCCCAAGGTTGAGAATAGCTGGTCTAGTTTATGAAGAGAAAGCTCCCTGTGAGTCCTCCAGAGCAGATCTCAGACTTTATGTGCAGCTCTGACACAGAGATGAAGGATGCAGACGTAGTAAAGATCAAACCGGAAAGAAAGGAAAGACATCGTGGGCCGGATGACAGATTTTACAAGGCCAGATCCATTTGTTGGGCGACGGGCCAAAAGGCTGAAGAGAGCAGGCTGTTTCAGCAAGAAACAAGAGAAAGAAGCTAACCTTCACACAAAAAGAGAACAAACTGCAGAACTAAACACCAAAACAACCAGAATCTCTCCCATTGTGGTTCCTGAACCCTCCTGGATTCTTTTTGATCCCAAATCATTTTCAACATACGACTGTACTGCTACAGAGCTGACTGTTAGCCTGTTAGCACATACACACTGTACTGCTACAGAGCTAACTGTTAGCCTGTTAGCACATACACACTGTACTGCTACAGAGCTAACTGTTAGCCTGTTAGCACATACACACTGTACTGCTACAGAGCTAACTGTTAGCCTGTTAGCACATACACACTGTACTGCTACAGAGCTAACTGTTAGCCTGTTAGCACATACACACTGTACTGCTACAGAGCTAACTGTTAGCCTGTTAGCACATACACACTGTACTGCTACAGAGCTAACTGTTAGCTTGTTAGCACATACACACTGTACTGCTACAGAGCTAACTGTTAGCCTGTTAGCACATACACACTTTACTGCTACAGAGCTAACTGTTAGCCTGTTAGCACATACACACTGTACTGCTACAGAGCTAACTGTTAGCCTGTTAGCATATACACACTGTACTGCTACAGAGCTAACTGTTAGCCTGTTAGCAGATACACACTGTACTGCTACAGAGCTAACTGTTAGCCTGTTAGCACATACACACTGTACTGCTACAGAGCTAACTGTTAGCCTGTTAGCACATACACACTGTACTGCTACAGAGCTAACTGTTAGCCTGTTAGCACATACACACTGTACTGCTACAGAGCTAACTGTTGTATGCATTTTTTGTTTATCATATAAAAAATATACCGGTATTATCATGAACGATACCATATGGCACACCCCTACATCCAACCTTAGAGAATACCGTATTTTCCGGACTATAAGTCGCTCCGGAGTACAAGTCGCACCAGCCATAAAATGCATAATAAAGAAGGAAAAAACATATATAAGTCGACCTGGAGTATAAGTCGCATTTTTGGGGGAAATTTATTTGATAAAATCCAACACCAAGAACACATGTCATCTTGAAAGGCAATTTAAAATAAAAATAGAATAGAGGCAACAACAGGCTGAATAATTGTACGATATGCTTACGTTACATGACACAACTGAGAACGTGCCTGGTATGTTAACATAACATATTAAGAGTTATTCAGATAACTATAGCATAAATAACATGCTAAGAAGTTTACCAAACCATCCGTGTCACTCCAAATAACTAAAATCCAATGAATCTCCTCGGTGTCACTTTTAAACAACTCCGCTAACTCCGGAGGTAGAAGATGCGGCGCTTCTTCTTCTACGTCGCTTACGTCAGACTCATCCTCATACTCGGCCTAGAGCGCCCTCTGGCGGTTTAGTGTGAAAATAACATGTGAAATGATATACCGGTAATAATGTGTTAATAATTTCACACATAAGTCGCTCCAGAGTATAAGTCGCACCCCCGGCCAAACTGTGAAAAAAACTGCGACTTATATGGTGTGTTCAACGCGAATAGACGCAAATTTTTGCCGGCGGCGCAAATCGCGGGTTTCGCGCGGCGCGAATGAAACAACGCGAATTCGCGTGAGTTCAATAAATTCAACTTTGGCGAAATATTCGCGTGACGCTGTGTCGGGACAGCCTATCAGCTTTGAGATTCTGGACGACAGTGACGTCATGCATCCCGGGAACCCGCCTATTCCGGAAAAATGGAGGAGAAACTTATTGTTGCGGTCTGTGGGCTTCCCGAGCTTTTTGACACATCATCACCCTCCTACCGCAACCGGAGCCATAAAGATCTTGCCTGGAGGAGGGTGATGAGGTCACCGGTCTGCCTGGTAAGTTGTGACAATGTGATTTCAGCTATCTGTTGTAGCTACTTCTCTACAAAGTTAGCATTAGCATTAGCAGCCTTCGCCGGCCGGCATATTTATCTGAAAATTCGCGAGTTACTTACTCGCGTGAGTAAATTCAACAACTCGCGCGAGTAAGTTCAACTACTCGCGCGAGTAAGTTCAACTACTCGCGCGAGTAAGTTCAACTACTCGCGCGAGTAAGTTCAACTACTCGCGCGAGTAAGTTCAACTACTCGCGCGAGTAAGTTCAACTACTCGCGCGAGTAAGTTCAACTACTCGCGCGAGTAAATTCAACTACTCGCGCGAGTAAATTCAACTACTCGCGCGAGTAAATTCAACTACTCGCGCGAGTAAATTCAACTACTCGCGCGAGTAAATTCAACTACTCGCGCGAGTAAATTCAACTACTCGCGCGAGTAAATTCAACTACTCGCGCGAGTAAATTCAACTACTCGCGCGAGTAAATTCAACTACTCGCGCGAGTAAATTCAACTACTCGCGCGAGTAAATTCAACTACTCGCGCGAGTAAATTCAACTACTCGCGCGAGTAAATTCAACTACTCGCGCGAGTAACGCGACGTGAAAATTCGCTACGCGTCCGGTCTGAACACACCGCTAGTCCGGAAAATACGGTAAACACCAAACCTCACAGAACTCCTGACAATATTTTCTGTCAATCCCAACTCAAACTTTTACCTGTCTGTCATTATAAACTCACTATTTCTGCGATCCTGGCAGCGATGGGTCTCCAGACGGGTTGGTGGCTGTTTGAAAAGTCAAGAGAAGATAGACGCCTCCAGGCCACCTAATGTCAGCCTAATGTCAGCCTAATGTCAGCCTTATGTCTGCCTAATGTCTGCCTAATGTCTGCCTAATGTCTGCCTGCTCTGGGGCTGAGTGAGCCATATGCTCCTGGATCAGACCCTCTCTAAACCACCACCCTGGGGCTTTGGTTGCCTCCCATGACGATGCCAGCCACCAAAGCGCTACACTATTGAGTGTATTATTCTCCTGAGTGGCTGTGGATGGACTGGTTTATTTTAGAGGGGCTTTGTGCCCAGCAAACCAACTTCCTGGACAAACACAAAATGACCAAAAAAAGACACAAAGTTACTAAAAAAGGACACAAAATGACAAAATTACTAAAAAACTAAATTACTTAAAAAAGACACAAGACACACAATTAATTAAAAAAGAGACACAAAATGACCAAAAAAAAACCTAAATTACTTAAAAAAGACACACAAAATTACTTTAAAAAAGACACAAATTAATAAATGACCAAAAAGACAAAAAATTACCAGAAAGACACAACTTGACCACAAAATGATTAAAAAGAAAAGACACAAAATGACCAAAAAAAGACACAAAATGACCACAAAATGATCAAAAAGACACAAAATAACCAAAAAAGACACAAATGGACCAGAAAAGACACAAAATGACTAAAAAAGACACACAATGACTTAAAAAAAAAACACAAAATGGGCAAAAAAAGACACAAAATTACAAAAAAAGACACAAAATGACCAAAAAAGACACACAATGACAAAAAAAAGACATGAAATGCCCAAAAAAAGACATTAAATGACCAAAAAGACACAAAATGACCAGAAAGACACAAATTGACCACAAAATGATCAAAAAGACACAAAATAACCAAAAAAGACACAAATGGACCAGAAAAGACACAAAATGACTAAAAAAGACACACAAAGACTTAAAAAAAACAACACAAAATGGGCAAAAAAGACATTAAATGACCAAAAAGACAAAATGACCAAAAAAAAGACATAAAATGACCAAAAAGACTAAAACACATGAACAAAGTGGAGACAAAGCTGACTTCCTTAATGATTTGTTGACCCCCAGAAATCATCTTGCGGCCCTAATTGGGGTCGGGACCCCCAGGTTGAGAAGAGCTGGTTTAAAGGACTTGAGTCCAAAAACCTTCATGAGTTCAGACAGAGAGACAGATTCTCATGGAGCCACAGAAATGTTTCTCTAATGACGACAGTGAGACAGAAATAACAACAAGCCTGACATCAACGGCTTATGAAAAATTCATAAACGCAGCCTACAAGACGCAAAGCAGGGATTTTATCCCATTGATCTGCGAGGTCACGCATCAAATCTTCTTGCTAGGTTTGTTTTCCTGAAACCAAATCTTAATCCCATTCAATAGCTGCTGCTGACAATCAAAGACCTCAAAAACCTCAGAAATATGACGCCTACATCAGTGTTTCCCACAGAGTTTCTTTCAGCAGCGGTTTTGGATTTTTTAATTAGTTTTAGTTTTAATTTCGTTGTGATTTTTTGTTTTCAAATTCAGTTAGTTTTAATGAGTTTTTAGAGTGAGTTTGCTAGTTTTAATTAGTTTTTTTTTTTTGGGGGGGGGGATGCTTAGTTTTAGTTGAGTTTTTATTAGTTGTAGTTTTTTTTTTGTAATGGGGTATTTTTTGGGTTAGGGCAATTTGTCATTTTTTTCCCTGTAAATTTGGCATTTTTTCCCATAAATGTGTCATTATTTTTTGTAAATTTGTCACTTTTTCTCCTAAATTCGTCACTTTTTTCTTGTGAATTCGTCACTTTTTTCTCGTAAATTCGTCACTTTTTTCTCGTAAATTTGTCACGTTTTTCTCGTAAATTTGAGATTTTTTTTCTTGTAAATTTGTCACTTTTTTCTCGTAAATTCGTCACTTTTTTCTTGTAAATTTGTCATTTTTTTTCTCGTAAATCTGAGAATTTTTTTGCTCGTTTTAGTTGTTTTGTAATGGGGTATTTGTTGTAGTCTGCTTATTGCTAACAGGCTAACAGTTAGCTCTGTAGCAGTACAGTGTGTATGTGCTAACAGGCTAACAGTTAGCTCTGTAGCAGTACAGTGTGTATGTGCTAACAGGCTAACAGTTAGCTCTGTAGCAGTACAGTGTGTATGTGCTAACAGGCTAACAGTTAGCTCTGTAGCAGTACAGTGTGTATGTGCTAACAGGCTAACAGTTAGCTCTGTAGCAGTACAGTGTGTATGTGCTAACAGGCTAACAGTTAGCTCTGTAGCAGTACAGTGTGTATGTGCTAACAGGCTAACAGTTAGCTCTGTAGCAGTAAAGAGTGTATGTGCTAACAGGCTAACAGTTAGCTCTCTAGCAGTAAAGTGTGTATGTGCTAACAGGCTAACAGTTAGCTCTGTAGCAGTACAGTGTGTATGTGCTAACAGGCTAACAGTTAGCTCTGTAGCAGTACAGTGTGTATGTGCTAACAGGCTAACAGTTAGCTCTGTAGCAGTACAGTATGTATGTGCTAACAGGCTAACAGTTAGCTCTGTAGCAGTACAGTGTGTATATGCAAACAGGCTAACAGGTAGCTCTGTAGCAGTACAGTGTGTATATGCTAACAAGTAAACAGTTGGCTCTGTAGCAGTACAGTGTGTATGTGCTAACAGGCTAACAGTTAGCTCTGTAGCAGTACAGTGTGTATGTGCTAACAGGCTAACAGTTAGCTCTGTAGCAGTACAGCGTGTATGTGCTAACAGGCTAACAGTTAGCTCTGTAGCAGTACAGTGTGTATATGCTAACAAGTAAACAGTTGGCTCTGTAGCATACAGTGTATGTGCTAACAGGCTAACAGTTAGCTCTGTAGCAGTACAGTGTGTATGTGCTAACAGTTAGCTCTGTAGCAGTACAGTGTGTATGTGCTAACAGGCTAACAGTTAGCTCTGTAGCAGTACAGTGTGTATGTGCTAACAGGCTAACAGTTAGCTCTGTAGCAGTACAGTGTGTATGTGCTAACAGGCTAACAGTTAGCTCTGTAGCAGTACAGTGTGTATATGCTAACAAGTAAACAGTTGGCTCTGTAGCATACAGTGTGTATGTGCTAACAGGCTAACAGTTAGCTCTGTAGCAGTACAGTGTGTATGTGCTAACAGGCTAACAGTTAGCTCTGTAGCAGTACAGTGTGTATATGCAAACAGGCTAACAGGTAGCTCTGTAGCAGTACAGTGTGTATATGCTAACAAGTAAACAGTTGGCTCTGTAGCAGTACAGTGTGTATGTGCTAACAGGCTAACAGTTAGCTCTGTAGCAGTACAGTGTGTATGTGCTAACAGGCTAACAGTTAGCTCTGTAGCAGTACAGCGTGTATGTGCTAACAGGCTAACAGTTAGCTCTGTAGCAGTACAGTGTGTATATGCTAACAAGTAAACAGTTGGCTCTGTAGCATACAGTGTATGTGCTAACAGGCTAACAGTTAGCTCTGTAGCAGTACAGTGTGTATGTGCTAACAGTTAGCTCTGTAGCAGTACAGTGTGTATGTGCTAACAGGCTAACAGTTAGCTCTGTAGCAGTACAGTGTGTATGTGCTAACAGGCTAACAGTTAGCTCTGTAGCAGTACAGTGTGTATGTGCTAACAGGCTAACAGTTAGCTCTGTAGCAGTACAGTGTGTATATGCTAACAAGTAAACAGTTGGCTCTGTAGCATACAGTGTGTATGTGCTAACAGGCTAACAGTTAGCTCTGTAGCAGTACAGTGTGTATGTGCTAACAGGCTAACAGTTAGCTCTGTAGCAGTACAGTGTGTATGTGCTAACAGGCTAACAGTTAGCTCTGTAGCAGTACAGTGTGTATGTGCAGGAGGAGGGTACTGAGTGAGGCTGTAATTAGTGTTGAATGTTTCGGGGCCTGACATCACTGCAGCCTGACTAACTAGGACAGGAACAGTCCCTCATGATGGAAGAGGATCTGAGCTGCACAAACACACTCAGCTGTCTTGTGATATAGACGAGAGGGAAAAAATATTGACAAGTGGAGAAGAGGTGTGTCTCAACAAGTGAGGATTAGAGGATTTCATTTAATGTCTTTTTTTGATCATCTTGTGTCTTTTTTAAGTCATTTTGTGTCTTTTTTAGTAATTTAATGTCTTTTTTTGATCATCTTGTGTCTTTTTTAAGTCATTTTATGTCTTTTTTTGGTCATTTTGTGTCTTTTTTAGTCATTTTGTGTCTTTTTTTGGTCATTTTATGTCTTTTTTTGGTCATCTTGTGTCTTTTTTTGGTCATTTTGTGTCTTTTAAAGTCATTTAATGTCTTTTCTTGGTCATTTTGTGTCTTTTTTAACTCATTTTGTGTCTTTTTTAGTCATTTTGTGTCTTCATGTGTCTTTTTTAGTCATTTTCTGTCTTTTTTTAGTCATTTTCTGACTTTTTTTAGTCATTTCATGTCTTTTTTTTGGTCATTCTGTGTCTTTTTTTGGTCATTTTGTGTCTTTTAAAGTCATTTAATGTCTTTTCTTGGTCATTTTGTGTCTTTTTTAACTCATTTTGTGTCTTTTTAGTCATTTTGTGTCTTCATGTGTCTTTTTTAGTCATTTTCTGTCTTTTTTTAGTCATTTTCTGACTTTTTTTAGTCATTTTATGTTTTTTTTGGTCATTTTGTGTCTTTTTTAGTCATTTTGTGTCTTTTTTTTTGGTCATTTTGTGTCTTTTTTAGTCCTTTAGTCCAACATAAAATGTGATTTTGAATCTTTTTTTTACTTTCTAACACTATCATGCTCAATAAAGAATTTTAAATGTTTAAAGAGGAGCGTCTCAACCAGTGAGCATTAGAGGATTCAGCAACATGCAGCGAACAGAGAGGATACGTTGATAGTTTCTGCTGCAGCACGAGGAGCACATGTTCTTCCTCTGAAGCATGATGTCATCTGTTCACATCCCTCTCCGTCTGTTGATTGGCTCATTTCAACCCCACAGCTTCATACCCACGTTAGCGTGACGCCTCAGCTTGTTAAACAGCTACAAACTCAGAATGTAGTTCAGTTCAGAAGTGGCCCTCTTCAGCTGTGGAGCTGCTTTAAAGAGGGGAGGCTGACATTTATTTTGGAGGAGGCTGAGGTATTTCCTGGAGGCCCCCGTCCCCCAACGAGAACCCACAACACTTCCCCTTCAACACTTCACGCTGTAAAGATAAGAGCAACTAGCTGAACTCTAGTGTGAGATCCTGTCATCCAACTCTGGTTTTTATTCTAGTGGGACTCGATTTTATTTGGCTCGTGTGTTTAGCCGAAAACATTTTGGTAATTTGGTGTCGTTTCTGTGCCGTTTTTGGTCATTTTGTGTGTTTTTTTTGTCATTTTGTGTGGGGTTTTTTTGTCATTTTGTGTCTTGTTGGGTCTTTTTTTAGTTATTTTGTGTCTTTTTTTGGTCATTTTCTGTCTTCTGTGGGGTTTTTTGGTCATTTTGTCTTCTCATTTTGTATCTTTTTTGGTCATTTTGTGTTGTTTTTTTGTCATTTTATGGGGCCGGGACACAAGGGGCCCCCTTTAACCGGCCCCCTGGGTACGGAAATATCTGAATGAATCAGATTTATAGAACTCAATGAGCCAAGTCATCTGCTCAATGGTGTCGCTTACTTTATGTAATTGATACGTGGATTAGAGCGTAAAGGTAGAATAGATACGTAGATTAGAGCGTATAGGTAGAGTAGATACGTGGATTAGAGCGTATAGGTAGAATAGATACGTGGATTAGAGCGTAGGTAGAGTAGATACGTGGATTAGAGCGTTGGTAGAGTAGATACGTGGATTAGAGCGTCGGTAGAGTAGATACGTGGATTAGAGCGTATAGGTAGAGTAGATACGTGGATTAGAGCGTTGGTAGAGTAGATACGTGGGTTAGAGCGTAGGTAGAGTAGATACGTGGATTAGAGCGTCGGTAGAGTAGATACGTGGATTAGAGCGTCGGTAGAGTAGATACGTGGATTAGAGCGTCGGTAGAGTAGATACGTAGATTAGAGCGTATAGGTAGAGTAGATACGTGGATTAGAGCGTAGGTAGAGTAGATACGTAGATTAGAGCGTATAGGTAGAGTAGATACGTGGATTAGAGCGTCGGTAGAGTAGATACGTGGATTAGAGCGTCGGTAGAGTAGATACATGGATTAGAGCGTCGGTAGAGTAGATACGTGGATTAGAGCGTAGGTAGAGTAGATACGTGGATTAGAGCGTATAGGTAGAGTAGATACGTGGATTAGAGCGTTGGTAGAGTAGATACGTGGATTAGAGCGTATAGGTAAAGTAGATACGTGGATTAGAGCGTATAGGTAGAGTAGATACGTGGATTAGAGCGTCGGTAGAGTAGATACATGGATTAGAGCGTATAGGTAGAATAGATACGTGGATTAGAGTGTAGGTAGAGTAGATACGTGGATTAGAGCGTCGGTAGAGTAGATACGTGGATTAGAGCGTTGGTAGAGTAGATACGTGGGTTAGAGCGTAGGTAGAGTAGATACGTGGATTAGAGCGTCGGTAGAGTAGATACGTGGATTAGAGCGTCGGTAGAGTAGATACATGGATTAGAGCGTATAGGTAGAGTAGATACGTGGATTAGAGCGTTGGTAGAGTAGATACGTGGATTAGAGCGTATAGGTAGAGTAGATACGTGGATTAGAGCATATAGGTAGAGTAGATACGTGGATTAGAGCGAGGGTAGAGTAGATACATGGATTAGAGAGTCGGTAGAGTAGATACGTGGATTAGAGCGTCGGTAGAGTAGATACGTGGATTAGAGCGTATAGGTAGAGTAGATACGTGGATTAGAGCGTAGGTAGAGTAGATACGTGGATTAGAGCGTATAGGTAGAGTAGATACGGGGATTAGAGCGTATTGGTAGAGTAGATACATGGATTAGAGCATATAGGTAGAGTAGATACATGGATTAGAGCGTATAGGTAGAGTAGATACGTGGATTAGAGCGTAGGTAGAGTAGATACGTGGATTAGAGCATATAGGTAGAGTAGATACGTGGATTAGAGCGTCGGTAGAGTAGATACGTGGATTAGAGCGTCGGTAGAGTAGATACGTGGATTAGAGCGTATAGGTAGAGTAGATACGTGGATTCGAGCGTATAGGTAGAGTAGATATGTGGATTAGAGCGTATAGGTAGAGTAGATATGTGGATTAGAGCATAGGTAGAGTAGATACGTGGATTAGAGCGTCAGTAGAGTAGATACGTGGATTAGACCGTAGGTAGAGTAGATACGTGGATTAGACCGTAGGTAGAGTAGATACGATTAGAGCGTCGGTAGAGTAGATACGTGGATTAGAGCGTGAGTAGAGTAGATACGTGGATTAGACCGTAGGTAGAGTAGATACGTGGATTAGACCGTAGGTAGAGTAGATACGATTAGAGCGTCGGTAGAGTAGATACGTGGATTAGAGCGTTGGTAGAGTAGATACGTGGATTAGAGCGTTGGTAGAGTAGATACGTGGGTTAGAGCCTAGGTAGAGTAGATACGTGGATTAGAGCGTCGGTAGAGTAGATACGTGGATTAGAGTGTCGGTAGAGTAGATACGTAGATTAGAGCGTATAGGTAGAGTAGATATGTGGATTAGAGCGTTGGTAGAGTAGATACGTGGATTAGAGCGTCGGTAGAGTAGATACGTAGATTAGAGCGTATAGGTAGAGTAGATATGTGGATTAGAGCGTCGGTAGAGTAGATACGTAGATTAGAGCGTATAGGTAGAGTAGATACGTGGATTAGAGTGTCGGTAGAGTAGATACGTGGATTAGAGCGTATAGGTAGAGTAGATACGTGGATTAGAGCGTCGGTAGAGTAGATACGTGGATTAGAGCGTATAGGTACAGTAGATACGTGGATTAGAGCGTATAGGTACAGTAGATACGTGGATTAGAGCGTATAGGTAGAGTAGATACGTGGATTAGAGCGTATAGGTAGAGTAGATACGTGGATTAGAGCGTCGGTAGAGTAGATACGTGGATTAGAGCGTATAGGTACAGTAGATACGTGGATTAGAGCGTCGGTAGAGCAGATAATAACCAGCAGCCTTCTGCAGAGCTTCATTCTTCATGGACACCAACAGGAGCCATTTTTACACAATAAATGAATGAAATGGATTTCATCACCAAGCTCCAGGTCTGGCCAGTTAGCCATGCAGTGCCAGCTGTTCTCACTAATTACCAATAATGACTTTTTGATCCCCGGCGCTTTAGTAAATCCTCTGAGATCTGGAATTATTCAGACTAATGCTGAGGGGACTTTTGTTCTCTGGCTGGTTATTGTTGGTACCAAACTGGAGTTCACAACAAGCCTGCAGAGCTGGAAGTCACGTTTCTAAATGTAAAACGTTTCTGCTCAGGTATTTCCTAGACCGTCCCCTAACGAGAGCCCACAACACTTCCCCTTCAAGACTTCACGTTGTAAAGATCAGAGCAACTAGCTTAGTACAAAAAAACTTGTCAAACAATAAAAGACTATGAATTTAGTATCAGACTTGTCCATTTCTAAAGATCATCAAAGGGCCGAAGAGACGACATGTTGGTGCTGAGTGAGGAAACAGCTCAGAGTGCAGAATCTCTCAACTGCTCGCTAAAATCAAATGTCTATTTTAGGCTGACGACCTGATCACACTGATGCTTCTCTCAATGTTGCTACAGTAGAACTCTGAGGACTCTAGAGGAACGGATTCAGTCGTGTTTTTAACAGATAGATTATTATGTTTTTAACAGATAGTTGTTATCCTAAAGTGGGTTATACGGTCGCGATGTTTGCAGACTGATACTTCCGTCAGAGCCTGAACAACAGGAGGAAACTCTCAGGGTGGGTGGTCTGAGATTGATTCTTCTAATGTGAATCTGACAGACGTTTTGACCAAAAAAGACATAAAAAGACACAAAAAGACCAAAATGACCAAAAAGACACAAAAAAACACAAAAAGACACAAAAAAGACACAAAATGACCAAAAAAATCCAAAAAAATCCAAAAAAACACAAAGACACAAAATGACCAAAAAGACACAAAAAACACAAAAATGACACAAAAAGACACAAAATGACCAAAAAACCACAAAAAGACACAAAAAACACAAAATGACCAAAAAAAACACAAAGACACAAAAAGACACAAAATGACCAAAAAACACAAAAAGACACAAAATGACCAAAACGACATAAAAAGGACACAAAATGACCAAAAAAAAACACAAAGACACAAAATGACCAAAAAGACACAAAGTGACACAAAAAAGACACAAAATGACCAAAAAGACACAAAAAGGACACAAAATGACACAGAAAACCCAAATCTAATGGGAGTCCCAACTAGAATAAAAACCAGAGTTGATGACAGGATCACACACAATCACAAGATCACATTCATGTTGGTTTTTCTTTGTTTCTTTTTGATTCTTTAAGTCACTTTTGTTACTCTTCCACTTCGCCTCGACTGCAGTTAATCTCATTTCCAGCCTGCAGACTCAGGTGAACGATGCAAAGCTCTTTAAAAGACGGATTCATCTTTCTGAGAGAGAAAGTCCATAAAAGGGAATACGAGGCAGCGATGAGTGTCCATGTTTCTTCATCCTGTCGGCTCTCAGACGTCTTCACCTCTACACTGTTTACAACCAGCAGACACACACAAGTGGCTGATCTGGAGGCTTTATGATGAAATGTGGGAAAAGACAGACAGACAAGCTGCTGGATGAAACGGATCCAGAGGGAAAATATTACAACAGCAGGGTGAAAATATTACGACAGCAGGCCACTGATGAGTCAGAATAAGTCCAACAGCCTCACCCACAAACTAGAGAGGAGGAGGGAAAAGACGGCCTTCTTTATGTCATTTTGTGTCTTTTTTAAGTAATTTTGTCTTTTTTTGGTCATTTTGTGTCTTTTTTTAAGTAATTTTGTGTCTTTTTTAAAGTAATTTTGTGTCTTTTTCTGGTCATTTTGTGTCTTTTTTTTGGTCATTTTGTGTCTTTTTTAAGTAATTTTGTGTCTTTTTTTAAGTAATTTTGTGTCTTTTTTAAGTAATTTTGTGTCTTTTTTTGGTCATTTTGTGTCTTTTTTTAAGTAATTTTGTGTCTTTTTTAAGTAATTTTGTGTCTTTATTTGGTAATTTTGTGTCTTTTTTAAAGTAATTTTGTGGCTTTTTTTGGCCATTTTGTGTCTTTCTTAAAGTAATTTTGTGTCTTTTTTTGGTAATTTTGTGTCTTTTTTTAAGTAATTTTGTGTCCTTTTTTAAGTAATTTTGTGTCTTTTTTTAAGTAATTTTGTGTCTTTTTTAAAGTAATTTTGTGTCTTTTTTTGGTCATTTTGTGTCTTTTTTTTGGTCATTTTGTGTCTTTTTTTAAGTAATTTTGTCTTTTTTTAGTAATTTTGTGTCTTTTTTTAGTAATTTTGTGTCTTTTTTTGGTCATTTTGTGTCTTTTTTTAAGTCATTTTGTGTCTTTTTTTGGTCACTTTGTCTTTTTTTAGTAATTTTGTGTCTTTTTTTAAGTAATTTTGTGTCTTTTTAAAGTAATTTTGTGTCTTTTTTAAAGTAATTTTGTGTCTTTTTTTGGTCATTTTGTGTCTTTTTTTTAAGTAATTTTGTGTCTTTTTTAAGTAATTTTGTGTCTTTTTTTAAGTAATTGTGTCTTTTTTATGTAATTTTGTGTCTTTTTTTAAGTAATTTTGTGTCTTTTTTAAGTAATTTTGTGTCTTTTTTTGGTCATTTTGTGTCTTTTTTTAAGTAATTTTGTCTTTTTTTAGTAATTTTGTGTCTTTTTTTAGTAATTTTGTGTCTTTTTTTGGTCATTTTGTGTCTTTTTTTAAGTCATTTTGTGTCTTTTTTTAAATAATTTTGTGTCTTTTTTAAGTAATTTTGTGTCTTTTTTAAAGTAATTTTGTGTCTTTTTTTGGTCATTTTGTGTCTTTTTTTAAGTAATTTTGTGTCTTTTTTTGCTCATTTTGTGTCTTTTTTTTTGTCATTTTGTGTCTTTTTTTAAGTAATTTTGTGTCTTTTTTTGCTCATTTTGTGTCTTTTTTTTTGTCATTTTGTGTCTTTTTTTAAGTAATTTTGTGTCTTTTTTAAGTAATTTTGTGTCTTTTTTTAAATAATTTTGTGTCTTTTTTAAGTAATTTTGTGTCTTTTTTAAAGTAATTTTGTGTCTTTTTTAAGTAATTTTGTGTCTTTTTTTGGTAATTTTGTGTCTTTTTTTAAGTCATTTTGTGTCTTTTTTAAGTAATTTTGTGTCTTTTTTTGGTCATTTTGTGTCTTTTTTTAAGTAATTTTGTGTCTTTTTTAAGTAATTTTGTGTCTTTTTTTGGTCATTTTGTGTCTTTTTTTAAGTAATTTTGTGTCTTTTGTAAGTAATTTTGTGTCTTTTTTAAAGTAATTTCGTGTCTTTTTTTGGTCATTTTGTTTCTTTTTTTTAAAGTAATTTCGTGTCTTTTTAAGTAATTGTGTCTTTTTTTGGTCATTTTGTGTCTTTTTTAAGTCATTTAGTGTCTTTTTTTGTCATTTTGTGTCTTTTTTAAGTAATTTAGTGTCTTCTTTTGGTCATTTGACACAAAAAAGACACAAAATGGCTAAAAAAAGACACAAAATGAACAAAAAAAGACACAAAAAGACACAAAATGAGAATACATGTGGCAGTGTCTCAATGCAACATGGGACTTTTCCAGAACTTTGAACTTTTTCACAGCAGAGAAACGTTGCAGTGGACTTCCATATCAAAGTCCTTCTGTTAGTCTCCATGTGATTTGGCCCGACGCCTCCTCAGATCACCGGCTGATGATGAACTGGGAGAAAATCGTTCATGTTGCAGTGTGACAGCAGAGGGGAGGGGTCCTCAGAGCGAGGAGGGGTCCTCACAGAGAAGAGGCCTCAACGAGCACAGGGCAGCGCTGAGTCACGGGACCACCGAGAGCTGCTTGGTGGTACCACCGTTCTCTCTGAGACAACAAAGGAGCACAATGCTCCCATTCATTATCAGGACAGTATGCTAATCATACCCCCCCCCCTCGCGGGCAGAGAGGAGGAAATAGGTCGTTCAAAAAAAAACATGATCAGACAGGAACAGCACGGCACTGATTGAAACAATTACACCTGAACTTCACATCAGAAAAACGTTGTTTTTAGCAGGTTTTATGTTTCCAATTTGATTTTTTGGGGGGTAATTTTGTGTCTTTTCTGACGAATCCCAAATTAGCAAGTTATTACTGTTGTTTATTATTGTTTTTAGCTCCCCAGCAGGTTTTATGTTTCCACTGCAGTTTGTAGCTCCATCAGAGATCAGAGGTCAGAGGTCATTTTGTGTGGGTTTTTTTTTAGTGATTTTGTCTTTTTTTGGTCAATTTGTGGTCAATGTGTGTCTTTTTGGTTATTTTGTGTCTTTTTCTGGTCATTTTTTGTCATTTTGTGGTCAATTTGAGTCCTTTTTTGCATAATTTTATGTAATTTTTTGGTCAATTTGATTTTTTTGGGGGTAATTTTGTGTCTTTTCTGACAAATCCCAAATTAGCAAGTTATTACTGTTGTTTATTATTGTTTTTAGCTCCCCAGCAGGTTTTATGTTTCCACTGCAGTTTGTAGCTCCATCAGAGATCAGAGGTCAGAGGTCATTTTGTGTGGGTTTTTTTTTAGTGATTTTGTCTTTTTTTGGTCAATTTGTGGTCAATGTGTGTCTTTTTGGTTATTTTGTGTCTTTTTCTGGTCATTTTTTGTCATTTTGTGGTCAATTTGAGTCCTTTTTTGCATAATTTTATGTAATTTTTTGGTCAATTTGATTTTTTTGGGGGTAATTTTGTGTCTTTTCTGACAAATCCCAAATTAGCAAGTTATTACTGTTGTTTATTATTGTTTTTAGCTCCCCAGCAGGTTTTGTTTCCACTGCAGTTTGTAGCTCCATCAGAGAAAAACTCCTGGCTCTATTCTCAGCTAGCTGGAAGGCTGTAGCATGGGCTAAAGCAGCCATTCTCAACCTTGGGGTCCCGACCCCAATTGGGGTCGCGAGATGATTTCTGGAGGTCGTCAAATCATTTTGGAAGTCAGCTCTGTCTCCACTGTGTTAAAGTGTTCATGTGTTTTTGTCTTTTTGGTCATTTAATGTCTTTTTTGCCCATTTTGTGTTTGTTTTTTTCAGTAATTTTGTGTCATTTTTTGTCTTTTTTTGCCCATTTTGTGTGGGGTTTTTTTTAGTGATTTTGTCTTTTTTTGGTCAATTTGTGGTCATTGTGTGTCTTTTTGGTTATTTTGTGTCTTTTTCTGGTCATTTTGTGTCTTTTTTTGCACATTTTGTGTGGGTTTTTTTTTTTTTTGATTTTGTCTTTTTTTGGTCAATTTGTGGTCAATGTGTGTCTTTTTGGTTATTTTGTGTCTTTTTCTGGTCATTTTGTGTCTTTTTTTGCACATTTTGTGTGGGGTTTTTTTTAGTGATTTTGTCTTTTTTTGGTCAATTTGTGGTCAATGTGTGTCTTTTTGGTCATTTTGTGTCTTTTTCTGGTCATTTTTTGTCATTTTGTAGTCAATTTGAGTCCTTTTTTGCATAATTTTATGTAATTTTTTGGTCAATTTGATTTTTTTGGGGGTAATTTTGTGTCTTTTCTGACAAATCCCAAATTAGCAAGTTATTACTGTTGTTTATTATTGTTTTTAGCTCCCCAGCAGGTTTTATGTTTCCACTGCAGTTTGTAGCTCCATCAGAGAAAAACTCCTGGCTCTATTCTCAGCTAGCTGGAAGGCTGTAGCATGGGCTAAGGCAGCCATTCTCAACCTTGGGGTCCCGACCCCAATTGGGGTCGCGAGATGATTTCTGGAGGTCGTCAAATCATTTTGGAAGTCAGCTCTGTCTCCACTGTGTTAAAGTGTTCATGTGTTTTTGTCTTTTTGGTCATTTAATGTCTTTTTTGCCCATTTTGTGTTTGTTTTTTTCAGTAATTTTGTGTCATTTTTTTGTCTTTTTCTGGTCATTTTGTGTCTTTTTTTGCACATTTTGTGTGGGGTTTTTTTTTTGTGATTTTGTCTTTTTTTGGTCAATTTGTGGTCATTGTGTGTCTTTTTGGTTATTTTGTGTCTTTTTCTGGTCATTTTGTGTCTTTTTTTGCACATTTTGTGTGGGTTTTTTTTGTGATTTTGTCTTTTTTTGGTCAATTTGTGGTCAATGTGTGTCTTTTTGGTTATTTTGTGTCTTTTTCTGGTCATTTTTTGTCATTTTGTGGTCAATTTGAGTCCTTTTTTGCATAATTTTATGTAATTTTTTGGTCAATTTGATTTTTTTGGGGGTAATTTTGTGTCTTTTCTGACAAATCCCAAATTAGCAAGTGATTACTGTTGTTTATTATTGTTTTTAGCTCCCCAGCAGGTTTTATGTTTCCACTGCAGTTTGTAGCTCCATCAGAGAAAAACTCCTGGCTCTATTCTCAGCTAGCTGGAAGGCTGTAGCATGGGCTAAGGCAGCCATTCTCAACCTTGGGGTCCCGACCCCAATTGGGGTCGCGAGATGATTTCCGGAGGTCGTCAAATCATTTTGGAAGTCAGCTCTGTCTCCACTGTGTTAAAGTGTTCATGTGTTTTTGTCTTTTTGGTCATTTAATGTCTTTTTTGCCCATTTTGTGTTTGGTTTTTTCAGTAATTTTGTGTCATTTTTTGTCTTTTTCTGGTCATTTTGTGTCTTTTTTTGCACATTTTGTGTGGGGTTTTTTTTGTGATTTTGTCTTTTTTTGGTCAATTTGTGGTCATTGTGTGTCTTTTTGGTTATTTTGTGTCTTTTTCTGGTCATTTTTTTTGTCATTTTGTGGTCAATTTGAGTCCTTTTTTGCTTAATTTTATGTAATTTTTTGGTCAATTTGATTTTTTGGGGGGGTAATTTTTCTGACAAATCCCAAATTAGCAAGTTATTACTTTACAAGGAGTCTCTGGCTTGAAGCTGACTGTTGCAAAAAAATATATAAATGCACAGACAGAGAGATGTTTTAGTTGTTGTCTGCTCCATTATTTGTCCAAAATTCGTCGTACCAACTGAGTTTGTCTGATCTGAACTGTGAGATTGTGTTCAGTGAGACAACATGCATGTTAAATTGGGGGTCGCGACTCAAAAAGGTTGAGAACCCCTGGGCTAAGGAAGAGTGGAGGGGGCGGGGCTTAGCCACAGGTTAATTGACAGGTATTTTAAAGGTCGTCAGCCAAACCGTCCACCAGAAAAGTTGAACCCGGCTCGTCTGTGACACAGTTCTGTGAAGGAAATCTGGTGTTTCCTGCATGGTGGGACATGAAGTAGATGGCGACCTACTTGATATTCAAGACACAAGGCATTGTGGGAACTCACTCTGTGAACTTAATGATAACACCATGATTGAGGGGAACCTGTAGACCAGGGGGCTCTGTCTTGATGTGATGCATAGGGCAGGAAGATAGGAATACATTGAGACTTGCTGAAGAATCAGTGCTGGGAACTACAACAGACATAAGTCGAGCGGTGTATGGGTGTTTTCTGCATTTAAAGCTATAGTTTTAACGTTGTCCAGACATTTGACAGAAAATAAATGCCTAATAAATAAGTATCTGGTACACGGACTTTGACTCAAATTTAATTTAAAAATGCATCACTCCACAGGACGTTTTATATCAGTTTTTAGTTATAAACATTTGAATGGAAACAATCCTGCTTTTAAAATTATTTGTATTTATTATTATTATTAGTAGTAGTATTATTATTAATAGTATTATTATTATTATTATTATTATACAAATATTATTGCAATTTAGATTATTATTGTAATATTATATTATCATTATTATTGTTATTTTGGTTGGATCTGGTCACAGCAGAAATTGTGACCAGACCAGAAATTGTGTCTTTTTTAAAGTAATTTTGTGTCTTTTTTTGGTCATTTTGTGTCTTTTTTAAAGTAATTTTGTGTCTTTTTTAAAGTAATTTTGTGTCTTTTTTTGGCCATTTTGTGTCTTTTTTTAGTAATTTTGTGTCTTTTTTTTGTCATTTTGTGTCTTTTTTTAGTAATTTTGTGTCTTCTTTTGGTCATTTGACACAAAATGACTAAAAAAGACACAAAATGACCAAAAAAGACACAAAAAGACACAAAATGAGAATACATGTGGGAGTGTCTCAATGCAACATGGGACTTTTCCAGGTCATTTAATGTCTTTTTTGCCCATTTTGTGTTTGTTTTTTTCAGTAATTTTGTGTCATTTTTTGGTCATTTTTTGTCTTTTTCTGGTCATTTTGTGTCTTTTTTTGCCCATTTTGTGTGGGTTTTTTTTTTTAGTGATTTTGTCTTTTTTTGGTCAATTTGTGGTCAATGTGTGTCTTGATGTGATGTATAGGGCAGGAAGATAGGAATACATTGAGACTTGCTGAAGAATCAGTGCTGGGAACTACAACAGACATAACTGCCCTACAAAGCCTAACTGCAGTAACTACATTTTTGGTCGAAATTGAGTTATAGCTAAAAATGAACTCCTTTATGTCTGTTTTATCTTGTGACAAAGTTTTAGATTTCAATTTTGTAAGTAATTGCACTTTCCAAGGTGTGCTTTGGATATATTTATGCATTTTAATATAAAACAAAAGCAGTGTAGCCTTGTATTTCTTCATTGTGTTGAATAGTGAGGACAAGAATATTAGAAATTATAATTTTATTTGATAGGGAAATTATTACCTACATAGTAATTAAGTAGAAAAGTGAGATAAAATTATATTAAGACTAAAATATAACATTACTTTATAATATTAAGTCTAAAATACACAAATATTTGAATAGAGTTGTTAAACACTTTTAAATACACTTACAACAAAATTCATTTTTAAATGTTTATTCACCGAAAACAAAATATAAAAGCTGAAAGTACACTGTTTTTGCATTACTATTAGTACCTTTAACAGCAAAACCAGAGTGCACTTACTACATGTTTGGGGTTAAAGGTCAAATTAATCATCATGATTTTTGAGCATAAAAATGACGTCATCAATACATGTAGAAATAAGTGTCATATCACTGACCTACCTATAACTAATTTGGCTGGCCAGTTAAAAAACGTTAAAAAACTTTAAAACCGTTTTTCTCAGTTCTACCTTTGGTGTAGTTACTGCAGTTAGACTTTGTAGGGCAGATAAGTCGTGCGGTGTACGGGACTTTGTTGTGCTGTAAAATAGCCACTGGGATTGTGCGGTGTACGGGACTTTGTTGTACTGTAAAATAGCCACTGGGATTGTGCGGTGTATGGAACACGAATGTGCTAATAAAACTTGCTGAACAGAGTATTGAGTGCTTTGTGTTTGGCCAGATCACCCAGCTCTTTGTGGCCTTATGCAGCAAGACACTTCAGTGACCAAATACGTGAAAGAAAACAGAATATTTGCAATGGATTAGGGCTGCAACTAACGACTATTTTAATAGTCGACTAGTCACCGACTATTGAAACGATTAGTCAACTAATCGGATAATTATTAATTTTTTCTTAAATTTAGCATGAAGTTGCTTTAAATATGTGGCAAATGATAATAAACAAAAGAAAGATGGGTACTTAAATGAAAAATGCATCTTTTATTCAACAATTCAGCTGCTGATTCATACAAAAAAAATAAATAAACCTCTGTCCATTTTTTCTGGACAGGAAAATGTGTTTTATAAAACTGTATTTCTGCTCCATCAAGTGGGTGGAACTGGTTCTGGGTTCTGGATGTAGTCTGGGTTGAACTGGGCTCACCTGTTGGAACCTCGTATCACAGACCAGCACCAGTACTGACCATAGACTGTATAAATATATATATATATATATATATATACATACTGACTCAGTGAGGAGCCTGTTGCTGCTGCACATCTGCAGAAAGGCTCCATGCTGGCTTTCTGCTTCAGACTGCATGTATTTAATTTAAAATACGTTCGTCAGACATAACGTTAAAGCTCGCCCGACGTGCTTTCTATTTAAATGCTCGTGCATCGCCGAGGTGCTGCCGTGATACGCAGGTCTGCTTTGCAAACCTTGCAAGTCATTTTTTTATTGGCCGTATCCAGGCTAAAATGCTCCCAAACTTTCTAAGTTTTGGTACGTGTAGCTGTGTTGGACACCGTCATTTCTGTGTACGTTACCGCTCGCGCTCGGCAGAGATTGTAATGAAGTGAGATGCCTCACTCTGTTGGAAAAACACGTCTGGCGACAATAGTCGACAATGGAATTCATTGTCGGCTATTTCTATTATCGATTTTTGTCGACAACGTCGACGAATCGTTGCAGCCCTACAATGGATGATGTAATAACTTTCCAGAGTTGTAAAATCTTGTCTGCTGTGTTGTTTTCAGGCTGAACTAGAGCACACACACAGCCAACGTCCCCGTAAAAACACCAAATGAGGGAATATAATGTTCCATCGCTCTGTCTCGGAAAGAAAACATTGTTATTAACCCTCCTGTCGTCCTTCCGGGTCAAATTGACCCGATCTGTTTTGACTATTCCTTCTTTCCTCCCTCCTCCTGCCTTCCTCTCTTCTTTCCTCCTTCCTTCCTTCTTTCCTTCCTCCTCTATCCTCCTTCCTTCTTTCCTTCCCTCGCCCTCCTTTCTTTCTTTCCTTCCTTTCCTCCCTCCTTCCCTTCTTTTCTTTCCTCCTTCCGCTATCTCCTTTACTTTCTCTCTTCTTTCCTTCCTCCTGATTTCCTCTCCTTTCCTCCTTCCTTCCTTCTTTCATCCCTCCCGCCTCCATTCCTTCCTCTATCCTCCTTTCTTCTTCCCTTTCCTTCCCTCCTTTCTTTCTTTCCTCCTTCCTTTCTGCCCTCTTTCCTTCCTTCCTCCCTCCTTTCTGCCCTCTTTCCTTCCTGCCTCCCTCCTTTTCTCCCTCCTTCCTTCTTTCTTTCTTTCCTTCCTCCTTCCTTTCTGCCCTCTTTCCTTCCTGCCTCCCTCCTTTTCTCCCCCCTTCTTTATTTTTTCCTTCCTTTCTTCTCCTCCTCCCCTTTCTTTCCTCCATCCTCCTTCCTTTCTCTCTCCTTTCCATTCTTTCTCCTTTTCCTCCTCTCTTCTTTCCTTCCTCCATCCTTCTTTCTTTCCTTCCTTCCTTCTTTCCTCCATCCTTTTTTACTTCCCTTTGCGTCCTCCCTCTTCTTCCTTCCTTGACCCGAGGACAACAGGAGGGTTAATACCTTGGTACCGATTTCAGCCATCATATCTCTCAGCCTGAAGCTGCTTTTCACTTTATCTCAACTGTGTCGGGCCCAAAAAAGGCAGCAGATATCTACAGTATATTGACTTAACATTTGGCGCTAGCTTTCATTTATTATAATCTCTCCAAGAGAGCAAACACAGCTAAAGAAACTAACAACAAAGAGCTTATCAAACACATTTGTTTCAAGTGTAAACACGCTTGCTTTGATAGATTTCTTCTGTAAATTTCTAGTAACCTGCTTGGTTGAATGCCAAAAGGACAAGGTGGAAAAAAAACATGGAAAGCATGGAAACAGTGTTTGTGTTTCTTCTGTTTAAATGATCTTGTGGTGGTCAGGGAGTCCCTGAAACAAGGCTGAAGTCTTCCTGCTCCATCTTTGACTGACGGAGGGAAGCTTTAGGAGCCCCAGAGGAAAAGATGCAAGATTCTGCTGACAGCAAGCAAGTCAGCATGTTGAGAGAGAAACTTTTTGTTTTGTGACTAGGGCTGTCAAAAGTATCGATCACAGCAGAAATTGTGACCAGACCAGAAATTGTGTCTTTTTTTAAGTAAATTTGTGTCTTTTTTAAAGTAATTTTGTGTCTCTTTTTGGCCATTTTGTGTCTTTTTTTAAGTCATTTTGTGTCTTTTTTTGGTCACTTTGTGTCTTTTTTTAGTAATTTTGTGTCTTTTTTTGGTCACTTTGTGTCTTTTTTTTGTCATTTTGTGTCTTTGTGACACAAAATGACTAAAAAAGACACAAAATGACCAAACAAGACACAAAAAGACACAAAATGAGAATACATGTGGCAGTGTCTCAATGCAGAGAGAAACTTTTTGTTTTGTGACTAGGGCTGTCAAAAGTATCGATCACAGCAGAAATTGTGACCAGACCAGAAATTGTGTCTTTTTTTAAGTAATTTTGTGTCTTTTTTAAAGTAATTTTGTGTCTCTTTTTGGCCATTTTGTGTCTTTTTTTTAAGTCATTTTGTGTCTTTTTTTGGTCACTTTGTGTCTTTTTTTAGTAATTTTGTGTCTTTTTTTGGTCACTTTGTGTCTTTTTTTTGTCATTTTGTGTCTTTGTGACACAAAATGACTAAAAAAGACACAAAATGACCAAAAAAGACACAAAAAGACACAAAATGAGAATACATGTGGCAGTGTCTCAATGCAGAGAGAAACTTTTTGTTTTGTGACTATAGGGCTGTCAAAAGTATCGACACTCAAAAAAGTATCGATACTAAAACGTTGTATCCGGATACGATACTCACTTTCAAAAGTATCGATAATAAGTTTACATAAATGTTGGTGACTGAAAAGTGTTTTTTTCTCTCTTGGAGTCCCAGAATGAAGCAGCGAAAAGTAACCAAACAGCAACACACACAGCCCAAAATATTGTTCTAACTGTTATTGTTTATTGTATTTATTTATTTTCTGCACTACCGTTACTACTACTGCACTACAGTCTCTTTTTGCACAACAGTTTGTTATTATAAATATTTAACCTGTGGAAATGTCTACAACATGGAACAATCTAAAGAAACCAATTGATTGGTTGAAGCGCTTTACGACAGCCTCTAGGGCATGGGTCTCAAACTCGCGGCCCGCGGGCCAATTGCGGCCCCTGTGACGATATTTTGTGGCCCCCACCTTGATATGAAAGTTTAATGTGAGTTTGATATGAATGGCACTTTACCGTGTTGTGTGTGGAAGGTCCCTTTAATTACTTTTTTGGGTAATTTTGCGTCTTTTTAAGTAAGTAATTTAGTGTTTTTTTAAGTCATTTTGTGTCTTTTTTGGTAATTTTGTGTATTTTTGGTCATTTTGCATCTTTTTAAGTAAGTAATTTAGTGTTTTTTTAATTCATTTTGAGTCTTTTTTTAAATAATTTTGTGTCTTTTTTGGTAATTCTGTGTATTTTTGGTCATTTTGCATCTTTTTAAGTAAGTAATTTAGTGTTTTTTTAAGTCATTTTGTGTCTTTTTTGGTAATTTTGTGTCTTTTTGGTCATTTTGCATCTTTTTAAGTAAGTAATTTAGTGTTTTTTTAAGTCATTTTGTGTCTTTTTTGGTAATTTTGTGTATTTTTGGTCATTTTGCATCTTTTTAAGTAAGTAATTTAGTGTTTTTTTAATTCATTTTGAGTCTTTTTTTAAATAATTTTGTGTCTTTTTTGGTAATTCTGTGTATTTTTGGTCATTTTGCATCTTTTTAAGTAAGTAATTTAGTGTTTTTTTTACGTGTTGCATTTTTCTGGTTAATAAAAATATTTCTGTTAAATTTTGGGGTCTTTGTTTTTATCCTGGTGGTATCGAAAATGGTATCGAGTATCAAATATTTTCCTGAGTATCGGTATCGAGTTGAAAATTTTAGTATGGTGACAACGCTAATTGTGACAGCGTGCGTCACTTATAATACACTCGACGTGGTGAAGATAAAGGTTCACTCTCTGCCAGAGAATCAAAGACTTTTGGGAAGAGATAATTTGACATCTTTTTTTGGGTAATTTTACATCTTAAGCAGGACAGCATTAAGCGTCCTAAATAAAACCAGTAAAAGGTGCACCAACTGGAAAAACTGTCAGTTTCCTCAGGAATAAAGAACGGCGTCTTTAAAACTGAGGACTAAAAATCCAAAAATCTGCCAGATGAACAAAAGCAGTGGGAGGTCTGAGAATAGGGTCCCTGCATATTCTGCATTTAAAGCTATAGTTTTTAAGTTTTCCAGACATTTGACAGAAAATAAATGTCTAATAAATAAGTATCTGGTACACGGACTTTGACTCAAATTTAATTTCAAAATGCATCATTCCACAGGACGTTTTATATCAGTTTTTAATTATAAACATTTCAATGAAAACAATCCTGCTTTTAAAATTATTTGTATTTATTATTAGTAGTAGTAGTATTATTATTAATATTATTATTATTATACAAATATTATTGCAATTTACATTATTATTGTAATATTATATTATCATTATTATTGTTATTTTGGTTGGATCTGGTCACAGCAGAAATTGTGACCAGACCAGAAATTGTGTCTTTTTTAAAGTAATTTTGTGTCTTTTTTTTAAGTCATTTTGTGTCTTTTTTTAAGTCATTTTGTGTCTTTTTTTTTAAGTCATTTTGTGTCTTTTTTTGGTCATTTTGTGTCTTTTTTTAAGTCATTTTGTGTCTTTTTTTGGTCACTTTGTGTCTTTTTTTAGTCATTTTGTGTCTTTGTGACACAAAATGACTAAAAAAGACACAAAATGACCAAAAAAGACACAAAAAGACACAAAATGAGAATACATGTGGGAGTGTCTCAATGCAACATGGGACTTTTCCAGAACTTTGAACTTTTTCACAGCAGAGAAACGTTGCAGTGGACTTCCATATCAAAGTCCTTCTGTTAGTCTCCATGTGATTGTGCCAAGAAAGAAGGAAAAATGCTGCAATAAAAAATAAAAAATTCTACACATTAAAACCATTCTTCTGAGCAGTAACAGCTGATAGGTGTCGGTTTATGTTTCCAAACTTTTTTCAGGCTTTTTGTGCAACTACAAAACCTTCCAGACCCATAATCTATCAAATTAATTTCCTAAACTTCCAGGACAAGGAACCCCGAATGATAAGAGTTGATGGAGAAAAGTGCTGAGGCTCACAGATGCTTCCTGTTCCTGCATGTCACTAGTGTGTTCCTCCCGGAGACAGATAAAGCACCGAGGCTGGAGGGAAATGACCATGTTCCTCCTCAAAGGAGAAACTGTCCAACTCTGCAGATATGTCACTGGAAAACACCAGCTAAACATGTGGCACCAAGACAACTTCTTAGCTTGACAAAAGAAGAGATAATTATCATCATTCTGCAGAAAACTATACATTTCTTGTTTGGCTTTAAGAGAACCTCGTGCTAAGGCTGGGCAATAAAAAAAAAAACAATATAAAAATGTCTAGAATATATCGTTTTCCTTATCGTTTCTCTATCGCAATGTTGGAAAAAACAGCGCCTGCAATGCATTAAGTTAATACTAGGGCTGCACGATTAAACCACTTTTATTTAGCGACTTTTCAGACCCCCTTAGAGACTATTCTTCAAGAAAGCAACTGGAGACAAATCCAGAGACTTTTTCTGGTGTTATTGGAGGCTTTTGGAGACTCGTTCTTACTCTTCTTAACGAGCCGCGGGGGCCGGAGGCTCTTCTTAACGAGCCGCGGGTCAGAGGCTCGTTAAGAAGAGCCTCTGACCCGTGTGGCTCGTTAAGAAGAGTAAGAACGAGTCGAAGCAGCACAGTCCTCCTGCAGCAGTCTCTCCCAGCTGCAGAGCTGGAGGGGATGTTAACCCCTTAGTGTCCAGTCTGCAAATTGCTAACAGGCTAACAGTTAGCTCTGTAGCAGTACAGTGTGTATGTGCTAACAGGCTAACAGTTAGCTCTGTAGCAGTACAGTGTGTATGTGCTAACAGGCTAACAGTTAGCTCTGTAGCAGTAGAGTGTGTATGTGCTAACAGGCTAACAGTTAGCTCTGTAGCAGTACAGTGTGTGTGTGTGTGCTAACAGGCTAACAGTTAGCTCTGTAGCAGTACAGTGTGTGTGTGCTAACAGGCTAACAGTTAGCGCTGTAGCAGTACAGTGTGTATGTGCTAACAGGCTAACAGTTAGCTCTGTAGCAGTACAGTGTGTATGTGCTAACAGGCTAACAGTTAGCTCTGTAGCAGTACAGTGTGTATGTGCTAACAGGCTAACAGTTAGCTCTGTAGCAGTACAGTGTGTATGTGCTAACAGGCTAACAGCTAGCTCTGTAGCAGTACAGTGTGTATGTGCTAACAGGCTAACAGTTAGCTCTGTAGCAGTACATTGTGTATGTGCTAACAGGCTAACAGTTAGCTCTGTAGCAGTACAGTGTGTATGTGCTAACAGGCTAACAGTTAGCTCTGTAGCAGTACAGTGTGTATGTGCTAACAGGCTAACAGTTAGCTCTGTAGCAGTACAGTGTGTATGTGCTAACAGGCTAACAGTTAGCTCTGTAGCAGTAGAGTGTGTATGTGCTAACAGGCTAACAGTTAGCTCTGTAGCAGTACAGTGTGTATGTGCTAACAGGCTAACAGCTAGCTCTGTAGCAGTACAGTGTGTATGTGCTAACAGGCTAACAGTTAGCTCTGTAGCAGTACAGTGTGTGTGTGCTAACAGGCTAACGGTTAGCTCTGTAGCAGTACAGTGTGTATGTGCTAACAGGCTAACAGTTAGCTCTGTAGCAGTACAGTGTGTATGTGCTAACAGGCTAACAGTTAGCTCTGTAGCAGTACAGTGTGTATGTGCTAACAGGCTAACAGTTAGCTCTGTAGCAGTACAGTGTGTATGTGCTAACAGGCTAACAGTTAGCTCTGTAGCAGTACAGTGTGTGTGTGTGCTAACAGGCTAACAGTTAGCTCTGTAGCAGTAAAGTGTGTGTGCTAACAGGCTAACAGTTAGCTCTGTAGCAGTACAGTGTGTATGTGCTAACAGGCTAACAGTTAGCTCTGTAGCAGTACAGTGTGTGTGTGTGCTAACAGGCTAACAGTTAGCTCTGTAGCAGTAAAGTGTGTGTGCTAACAGGCTAACAGTTAGCTCTGTAGCAGTACAGTGTGTATGTGCTAACAGGCTAACAGTTAGCTCTGTAGCAGTACAGTGTGTGTGTGTGCTAACAGGCTAACAGTTAGCTCTGTAGCAGTAAAGTGTGTGTGCTAACAGGCTAACAGTTAGCTCTGTAGCAGTACAGTGTGTATGTGCTAACAGGCTAACAGTTAGCTCTGTAGCAGTACAGTGTGTATGTGCTAACAGGCTAACAGTTAGCTCTGTAGCAGTACAGTGTGTATGTGCTGCTGCTGCAGGAGGTGTTCACTTAGCGATCTCTGTTTGTTTACAACAAGCACCAGACACTAAAAACTGTTGCTGTTGTTTGTTTAAAAGTAGTGCAATAAAAATACAGATGTTTTCCCTAACATGATGAATAATCGTGATTACAATATTGAACAATATTGTTCTGATCCCTGAGAAAATACTTCTCACTCATCAAGTATTTAATTCACAGAGGAGTAATAGTAGAACAGGCTTTTCTGGGTGGTTATCTCATTCTAACTTTATATTTATTACCTACATGAAATTACATAAATGGGGATACACTCTGTCCAGCAGCAGGCCTGAATAAACATGAGCTGGAAGTGCTTTATGGAAAGATATACGGGAAAATAAATGACACAATTTGCCTTATCTGGTGTCCAATATGATTAGGAGCCGTTACTGTCATATCCGCACCGGGAAGCTGATTTGTTTGACTTCCAGTCGAAGCAACGTACAGCAGTCTCTGAGATTTAGATCAAATGATGTTATAATGATGTTACAACAGTTGTTGTTGTTGTTGTTATTGTAAAGAATGTCTACAACATGGAACAATCTACTCTGTAAAAAATATTCCGTTTAATTTACGGTAAAATACCGGCAGCTGTGGTTGCCAGAACTTTACCGTAAAAAATACAGTGAGTGGGTTTTCTCTACTGTAAATTTAAATGTAAATATCAGCTAAATCTGTCATTTAGACTGAAAAATCACTTGCCATTTTATCCCTATTGTGTCTCTTTTTGGTAATTTTGTGTCTCATTTGATAATTTTACGTATTTTTTTTGGTCATTTTGTGTCTTTTTTTGATAATTTCATGTCTCTTTTGGTCGTTTTCTGTCTTTTTTTTGGTCATTTTGTGTCTTTTTTGATGGTTTTGTGTCTCTTTTGGTCATTTTGTGTCTTTTTTGATGGTTTTGTGTCTCTTTTGGTCATTTTGTGTCTTTTTTGATGGTTTTGTGTCTCTTTTGGTCTTTTTGTGTCTTTTTAGATAGTTTTGTGTCTCTTTTGGTCATTTTGTGTCTTTTTTGATGGTTTTGTGTCTCTTTTGGTCATTTTGTGTCTTTTTTGATGGTTTTGTGTCTCTTTTGGTCATTTTGTGTCTTTTTTGATGGTTTTGTGTCTCTTTTGGTCTTTTTGTGTCTTTTTAGATAGTTTTGTGTCTCTTTTGGTCATTTTGTGTCTTTTTTGATGGTTTTGTGTCTCTTTTGGTCATTTTGTGTCTTTTTTGATGGTTTTGTGTCTCTTTTGGTCATTTTGTGTCTTTTTTGATGGTTTTGTGTCTCTTTTGGTCTTTTTGTGTCTTTTTAGATAGTTTTGTGTCTCTTTTGGTCATTTTGTGTCTTTTTTGATGGTTTTGTGTCTCTTTTGGTCATTTTGTGTCTTTTTTGATGGTTTTGTGTCTCTTTTGGTCATTTTGTGTCTTTTTTGATGGTTTTGTGTCTCTTTTGGTCTTTTTGTGTCTTTTTAGATAGTTTTGTGTCTCTTTTGGTCATTTTGTGTCTTTTTTGATGGTTTTGTGTCTCTTTTGGTCATTTTGTGTCTTTTTTGATGGTTTTGTGTCTCTTTTGGTCATTTTGTGTCTTTTTTGATGGTTTTGTGTCTCTTTTGGTCTTTTTGTGTCTTTTTAGATAGTTTTGTGTCTCTTTTGGTCATTTTGTGTCTTTTTTGATGGTTTTGTGTCTCTTTTGGTCGTTTTCTGTCTCTTTTTTTGGTCGTTTTGTGACTCTTTTGGTCATTTTAGGTCCTTTGTTAGGTCCTTTGGTCTGCTATTATTTTTAGGGTAGTTATGTCCTTGTGACGTTATGGTATTTCTCCATTCATTTTAAATGAAAAATCTAATATTTTTTACAGCAAAACTGTGTTTTCTAAAGTTTATGACAGAAAAAAGTAAAAGTTTTGTGCTATTCTTTGATTTACGGTAATTAAAAGTGTCTACTACGGTGATATTACATTTTTAATTTCACGCCCTATTTCTGATATAATTTGACAGTGTTTTACTGTAATTTCTACAAACATTTTTTACAGTGTAGGGTTTAAATAAAATGTTATTGTTGGTTTATCTAGTTATGTAATGGATGATTCAAATGTTAAATACACATTTCCTTGCTTGTTGTGAAGACTGTCTGAAATTTAGACGCTAATAAAATTAAACACTTTCCCTATAAAACTGTGAAAACACTTGGAAAAAGTTCATTAAAAAGAAACAAACTAACTTTTTTGGGTTCACGACTAAAACATATGTTTGTGTGACTTTATAAACACTAAAAAAAGACGGTGACCCGGAGAACAGAGGATCTTTCTGGTCGTGAACAGGAAGTCACGGAGGAAACAGATCTCTGATTTTATCACACAAAACTTATTGACGAGAAGGAAACACAGCTTTCCTTTCATGACAGCCTCAGTTTCTCTTCGCCCATTAAACCTCACCTTACCAAAGACTTGTGCAGTTTTGGTCATTGTGGGTTTTTTGTCATTTTGTGTCTTTTTTGGTCATTTTGTGTCTTTTTTTGATCAATTTGTGGTCAATTTGTGTCTTTTTTTGGTCATTTTGTGTCTTTTTTGGTCAATTTGTGTCTTTTTTTGGCCATTTGGTGTCCTTTAAGGTCATTTTGTGTCTTTTTTTGATCAATTTGTGTCTTTTTTGGTCATTTTGTTTCTTTTTTTTGACATTTTGTGTCTTTTTTTGGTCATTTTGTGTCTTTTCTTTGGTGAATTTGTGTCTTTTTTGGTCAATTTGTGTCTTTTTTTGGCCATTTGTTGTCCTTTTAGCTCATTTTGTGTCTTTTTTTGATCAATTTGTGGTCAATTTGTGTCTTTTTTGGTCATTTTGTGTCTTTTTTGGTCAATTTGTGTCTTTTTTTGGCCATTTGGTGTCCTTTAAGGTCATTTTGTGTCTTTTTTTGATCAATTTGTGGTCAATTTGTGTCTTTTTTGGTCATTTTGTGTCTTTTTTGGTCAATTTGTGTCTTTTTTTGGCCATTTGGTGTCCTTTGAGGTCATTTTGTGTCTTTTTTTGATCAATTTGTGTCTTTTTTGGTCATTTTGTTTATTTTTTTTGACATTTTGTGTCTTTTTTTGGTCGTTTTGTGTCTTTTCTTTGGTCAATTTGTGTCTTTTTTGGTCAATTTGTGTCTTTTTTTTGGCCATTTGGTGTCCTTTTAGCTCATTTTGTGTCTTTTTTTGATCAATTTGTGGTCAATTTGTGTCTTTTTTGTTCATTTTGTGTCTTTTTTGGTCAATTTGTGTCTTTTTTTTGGCCATTTGGTGTCCTTTAAGGTCATTTTGTGTCTTTTTTTGATCAATTTGTGGTCAATTTGTGTCTTTTTTTGGTCATTTTGTGTCTTTTTTGGTCAATTTGTGTCTTTTTTTGGCCATTTGGTGTCCTTTTAGTTCATTTTGTGTCTTTTTTTGATCAATATGTGTCTTTTTTGGTCATTTTGTTTATTTTTTTTGACATTTTGTGTCTTTTTTTGGTCATTTTGTGTCTTTTTTGGTCATTTTGTGTCTTTTTTTGGTCATTTTGTGAGGTGATGCATGGTTTCCTTCTGATGCACTAAATATCACATCACACCTTTTTGCTTCAATGAGCGTTAAGTTTCACTCTCACTAAGCCTCCAAAGAGCCATTTTATTTAGCTGATATCATGCATTTACTCCACCTAAATGACTTGAGGAGCAATATTCCACTTTTGGAGTGTGAGTTCAACATTGTGTGTGTGTTTTAAACGCAGCACAAACTGTTAGTGAGATGAAAAAGATGGTTGTATGATTAACAGTGCAGCCGAGACTCAGAACGATGAGCAAAGGTCACAACGTAACGCTGCTGCTGCTCAAACACCAGCCACAGACACTTCACATGATTATATGATGACACACACTCATGACTGACTGCAGGGAGGGTGTGTGTGTGTGTGTGTGTGTGTGTGTGTGTGTGTGTGTGTGTTCTTGTACTTCCTACATAGTGAGGACCAGAGCATGTTTTTAACCAACAGAGTGAGGACATTTCGGCCGGTCCTCACTTCTTTAAAAGGTTTTTTTTTTAGATTTCAGACTTTGTTTTAAGGGTTAAAGGTTACATGATAATGATAATTAACTGAAACTGTATTGTGTGGTTACAAAACTAACTAAAATTATAGTGAAAATGTCCTTCGTTTTCATCTTTGTCAACTTTTTTCATACATAATGAAGATGGATCAGACAAAGGAAATAAAGGCAAAATTTACTGTGACCTCTTTTAATCTCCCACCCAACAAATACCCCATTACAAAAAAATAAATAAATACTAAACTAAAACTAGCAAACTCACTCTAAAAACTCATTAAAACTAACTGAATTTGAAATAATACTAAAAATTCATAACGAAATTAAAACTAAAACTAATGAAAAATCCAAAACTATTATAACCTTGCAAGGGAATTCACTATTACAATGACGGTCCTCATAAAGATAGGAGTACAAGAATGTGTGTGTGTATGTGTGTGTGTGTGTGTGTGTGTGTGTGTGTGTGTGTGTGTGTGTTTGTTTTGAGCAAGTGAGATCAGGTTTACAGTTTGACTCAACAGCATGTTTACAGTATTGTGCTACTCGAGGAGACAACGTTCAACACAAGGTTATAATAGTTTGGGATTTTTCATTAGTTTTAGTTTTAATTTTCTTTTGTGAATTTTTGCTTTCAAATTCAGTTAGTTTTAATGAGTTTTTAGAGTGAGTTTGCTAGTTTTAGTTTAGTTTTAGTTGCTTTGTAATGGTCTATGTGTAATAAATGTTTCCTTTATTTCTTTGGTTTATCATCTCAGCCCCAATAAAGTTATTAACTCTTACAGTTCCAGGTGCTTTGAATGTTGGTTGTCTTCCTGCAGGTTCACTAACAGAATCCTATTTCTAATAGAAACTCTGGACTATCTTCTTAACGAGATATCTCTTCTTAACGAGCCGCGGGGGCCGGAGGCTCCTCTTAACGAGCCGCGGGGGCCGGAGGCTCTTCTTAACGAGCCACGGGGGCCGGAGGCTCTTCTTAACGAGCCGCGGGGCCGGAGGCTCTTCTTAACGAGCCGTGGGGGTCGGAGGCTCTTCTTAACGAGCCGCGGGGGCCGGAGGCTCTTCTTAACAAGCTACGGGGGTCGGAGGCTCTTCTTAACGAGCCGCGGTGGCCGGAGGCTCTTCTTAACGAGCCGCGGGGCCGGAGGCTCTTCTTAACGAGCCGCGGGGGGCGACTTAGCGATCTCTGTTTGTTTACAACAAGCACCAGACACTAAAAACTGTTCCTGTTGTTTGTTTAAAAGTAGTGCAATAAAAATACAGATGATGAATAATCGTGATTAATAATCGTGATTACAATATTGATCAAAATAATTGTGATTATCATTTTGGCCATAATTGTGCGGCGGGTTGTTTACTTTACACTTTAACCAACATGAAGTTTGAGCAGCAGCAGGTATTACAGACTAGAACAAGAGCCAGAAAATAGAGAAAACTGACACATTTTACTGCCATTTTCGCTGCGTTGTTTTATTTAACTTATTGAGGACATTTTGTTAGTAATTAAAGTTAATTGCTCTCTGAAAGGGTTGATTATAATCCTCTTATATTATCATTATATCAGCGGCATGCATTGGTAATCATGACCTGCAGTTTCATTCCCAGTAATGTCTAATTAGTGTCATCTTATTCTGGAAGAGAATAAAAACACGACTTCCTGTTGCAGAGAAGCCCCTCGTGACCAATGAGCTGACTGACTGGTTGAACTGGGTTAACTGGGGCACCGCTCTGAATCAAATCAGCTTTGAAACACACTAAAGCATCTATGAAAGAAGAGCTGTTGGTTCCAACACTTCCTCATTCTCCACCTGAGAGACTGAACATGGCGCAGAGGCTCATTTCGACACATCTGAACTCTTTCTTTCGTTTCTTTCAGCCATGAAGGAAATGTCGAGCGTTTCCCAGAAGCCTGTCGACATCGTCCAGAGTTGGTTGTCTGCTGGTTATTACACAAGACAGACATCCTTTATGTGTCGACCCAGCACAAACACTGCTGTTACTGGTTTTTAAATGGTATGCAATCTAATCTAATTAGTGCCACAAAACTATAGTGTCTCTCTGCTAGGGCTTTTTTTGGTCATTTTGTGTCTTTTTAAAATCATTTTGTGTCTTTTTTAAAGTAATTTAGTGTTTTTTCAGTAATTTTGTGTCTGTTTTGGTCATTTTAGTAATTTTTTTTTCTGTCATTTTGTGTCTTTTTAGTAATTTTTTTTCTGTCATTTTGTGTCTGTTTTTGGTCATTTTGTGTCTTTTTAAAAATAATTTTGTGTCTTTTTTTATAGTAATTTAGTGTTTTTTCAGTAATTTTGTGTCTGTTTTGGTCATTTTGTGTCTTTTTAAAAATAATTTTGTGTCTTTTTTAAAGTAATTTAGTGTTTTTTCAGTAATTTTGTGTCTTTTTTGGTCATTTTGTGTCTTTTTAGTAATTTTTTTTCTGTCATTTTGTGTCTTTTTAATAATTTTGTGTCTTTTTTGGTCATTTTGTGTCTTTTTAAAATAATTTTGTGTCTTTTTTGGTCATTTTGTGTCTTTTTTTTAAAGTAATTTAGCGTTTTTTCCGTCATTTTGTGTCTGTTGTAATTTTGTTCTTTTTTTGGTCATTTAACATCCTTTTTGTAATCTAGTGTTTTTTCAGTGGATTTTTAGTCATTTTAGATCTTTTCTTGACCATTTTTGTGTCTTTATTTGGTCATTTATTGTCGTTCTTTGGTCATTTTGTGTCTTTTCAGGTCTTTTTTGGTCATTTTACATCTTTTCTTGATCATTTGTGCAATAACGATATTAAAAAATACTGGGAAACATATAGAAAATTATATTTTAGTCTGTATAAATACATAAAAATCATACAACAAAATAAAACTCAATTTTAAATCTAAATGTAGTGTAAATTGCTTTTTACTCTCGACTCTTGAGTAGTAGCAAATAATAAAAATAACCATCTAGAACAGGGGTCTCAAACTGGCGGCCTGCGGGCCAATTGTGGCCCTCGTGACCATATTTTGTGGCCCCCACCTTGATATGAAAGTTTAATGTGAGTTTTATATGAATGGCACTTTACCGTGTTGTGTGTGGAAGGTCCCTTTAATTACTGTTTTGGTAATTTTGTGTCTTTTTAAAAATAATTTTGTGTCTTTTTTAATGTAATTTAGTGTTTTTTCAGTAATTTTGTGTCTTTTTTAATGTAATTTAGTGTTTTTTCAGTAATTTTGTGTCTTTTTTGGTCATTTTGTGTCTTTTTAAAATAATTTTGTGTCCTTTTTTAATAATTTTGTGTCTTTTTTGGTCATTTTGTGTCTTTTTAAAATAATTTTGTGTCCTTTTTTAATAATTTTGTGTCTTTTTTGGTCATTTTGTGTCTTTTTAAAATAATTTTGTGTCCTTTTTTAATACTTTTGTGTCTTTTTTGGTCATTTTGTGTCTTTTTAAAATAATTTTGTGTCCTTTTTTAATAATTTTGTGTCCTTTTTGGACATTTTGTGTCTTTTTTGGTCTTTTTTTTTTTAAAGTAATTTTTTAATGTTTTTTTAGTTATTTTGTGTCTGTTGTAATTTTTTTGGTCATTTAATATCCTTTTTGTAATCTAGTGTCTTTTCAGTGGATTTTTAGTCATTTTAGATCTTTTCTTGACAATTTTTGTGTCTTTTTTTGCTCATTTAACTTCTTTTTTTTGGTCATTTATTGTCGTTCTTTGGTCATTTTGTGTCTTTTCAGGTCTTTTTTGGTCATTTTACATCTTTTCTTGATCATTTTGTGTCTTGAACTGACAGTGGCATACATTTATCTTGAAATTACAATATCGTTTATGGCAATAACCTCCGGGACAACATATAAGTCTAGTTGCAAGGAAAGTAAAACTTCTGATGGGAAAACTGCAGAGAAACTTGCATGAACATGTTGCACATTGTGTTTTTTTTTATAATGGTTGTTTCTTTACATGTTGTGTGTTGGTTCAGGAGGTTTGGGCCCCGGGGCCCCGACCCCCTCAGAGTAGCAGCTGAAGCAGGATGTAAACAACAGCTGTATGGGCAAAAGTGACATGTTTTAATTGCAGCGATGGACAGAAATCCCTGCTGCTATGGTTACTTTACATTCTCGCCATTTCTGCACTAATTCTATATTTTTAAATCGAACAGATGTCGATACGAAGACTGTCACCCCTCGAATTTATACACTGAAAATAATTTATTTTGTGTGTCTTTGTTGTGTCTTTTTTAAGCAATTTACTTTTTTTGGTCATTTTGTGTCTTTTTTAGTAACTTTGTGTCTTTTTTTGGTCATTTTGTGTCTTTTTTAAAGTCATTTTGTGTGTCTTTTTTAAGCAATTTAGTTTTTTTCTGTCATTTTGTGTCCTTTTTTAGTAACTGTGTCTTTTTTTGGTCATTTTGTGTCTTTTTTAGTAATTTTGAGTGTCTTTTTTAAGCAATTTAGTTTTTTTCTGTCACTTTGTGTCCTTTTTTAGTAACTTTGTGTCTTTTTTTGGTCATTTTGTGTCTCTTTTTTAATTAATTGTGTCTTGTTGTGTCTTTTTTACGTAATTTAGTTTTTTTCTGTCATTCTGTGTCCTTTTTTTAGTAACTTTGTGTCTTTTTTTGGTCATTTTGTGTCTTTTTTAAAGTCATTTTGTGTGTCTTTTTTGTGTCTTTTTTAAGTAATTTAGGTTTTTTTTTGGTCATTTTGTGTCTTTTTTAGTAATTTTGTGTGTCTTTTTTAAGCAATTTAGTTTTTTTCTGTCATTTTGTGTCCTTTTTTAGTAACTTTGTGTCTTTTTTTGGGTCATTTTGTGTCTCTTTTTTAATTAATTGTGTCTTGTGTCTTTTTTACGTAATTTAGTTTTTTTCTGTCATTCTGTGTCCTTTTTTTAGTAACTTTGTGTCTTTTTTTGGTCATTTTGTGTCTTTTTTAAAGTCATTTTGTGTGTCTTTTTTGTGTCTTTTTTAAGTAATTTAGGTTTTTTTTGGTCATTTTGTGTCTTTTTTAGTAATTTTGTGTGTCTTTTTTAAGCAATTTAGTTTTTTTCTGTCATTTTGTGTCCTTTTTTAGTAACTTTGTGTCTTTTTTTGGTCATTTTGTGTCTCTTTTTTAATTAATTGTGTCTTGTGTCTTTTTTACGTAATTTAGTTTTTTTCTGTCATTCTGTGTCCTTTTTTTAGTAACTTTGTGTCTTTTTTTGGTCATTTTGTGTCTTTTTTAAAGTCATTTTGTGTGTCTTTTTTGTGTCTTTTTTAAGTAATTTAGGTTTTTTTTGGTCATCTTGTGTCTTTTTTAGTAATTTTGTGTGTCTTTTTTAAGCAATTTAGTTTTTTTCTGTCACTTTGTGTCCTTTTTTAGTAACTGTGTCTTTTTTTGGTCATTTTGTGTCTCTTTTTTAATTAATTGTGTCTTGTTGTGTCTTTTTTACGTAATTCAGTTTTTCTCTGTCATTTTGTGTCCTTTTTTAGTAACTTTGTGTCTTTTTTTGGCCATTTTGTGTCTTTTTTAAAGTCATTTTGTGTGTCTTTTTTGTGTCTTTTTTAAGTAATTTAGGTTTTTTTTGGTCATTTTGTGTCTTTGTTGTGTCTTTTTGAAGCAATTTAGTTTTTTTCTGAATCACTGTAGGAAGATTCATCTGGTTCAACTTAAAGGTATATGCAACTTTTCCACATTCAACTCCTATGTTATGGATATTTTTTTTTGCAAGTTGTGTACTTATATTGTTTATTAATGTTTACAACAATTCAAAAGCCGAGGAAATACGTTTTACATTTTACTCCCCGTTACTCCTCTCCTCTCTGCTCAACACACTAAATGACTGAAAAAAGACACAAAATTATGAAAAAAAGACATAAAATGACTGAAAAAAGATGTGAAATGACTGAATAAAGATACAAAATTACCAAATATCAACGTAAAAAGAAACACAATTACCAAAAAAATTGCTTAAAATGACCAAACCAGGTTTTTCCACATATTGAATTATTGTCATGTTTCCAGCCTCTCCTGTCCTCTCCTCTCAGCTCTGTGTAAACAGATTCTCAGTCAATATTTGTCACAATTTCCAAAAAAAGACACAAAATAACCAAAAAAAGACGCAGAATTACCCAAAAAATATTTAAATTCCCCAAAAAAGACATAAACTTAACAAAACAAGACACAAAATGACCAAAAAAAAGACGCAAAATTTCCAGAAATTACCAAAGAAAATACGCCAAATTACCAAAAAAAGATGTACATTTCCAAAAAAAGACACAAAATTAACAAAACAAGACACAACATTTTCCAAAATAACCACAAAAATACACAAAATTTCCAGAAATTACAAAAAAAGACCACAAAAAATGACCAAAACAAGACGTGAAATTACCCCCAATATTTTTTTCAAATCCATGATTATTATTAAGAATTAAAAGTTATTTGCTCTTCGAAATCTTCTAAAATTTGCATTATAATTCTGGTAGATCATATCTTTGTAATTTTGTGTCTTTTGTAGTAATTTTGTGCCTTTCCGGGTCTTTTTTCAGTAATTTTACATCTTTTTCTTCATCATTTTGTATCTTTTTTGGTTATTTTCTATCTTTTCTACAACATATTGTGTCTTTTTTTTTTTACATAACTTCTTCTTCTTCTTCTTCTTATTGGTTGTGTTCTTTTTTCGGTCCTTTAACATCCTTTTGGGGTCATTTTTTTACATTTTTATATTAACTTTTTTATAATTTAGTGACTTTTCATAGGATTTTTAGTCATTTTACACCTTTTTCTTGACCATTTTGTGTCTTTTTTTTTGGTCATTTAACTTCTTTTTTGGTCATTTGATGTCGTTCTTTGGTAGTTTTGTGTCTTTTCAGGTTTTTTTCTGGTCACTTTACATCTTTTCTTGACCATTTTGTGTCTTTTTTTGGTCATTTCATGTCATTCTTTGGTAATTTTGTGTCTTTTCAGGGCTTTTTCTGGTCATTTTACATCTTTTCTTGACCATTTTGTGTCTTTTTTTGGTCATTTAACTTCTTTTTTTGGTCATTTCATGTCGTTCTTTGGTAATTTTGTGTCTTTTCAGGGTTTTTTCTGGTCATTTTACATCTTTTCTTGACCATTTTGTGTCTTTTTTTTTGGTAACTGTGTATCTTTACGCCTCCTGGGTGAAAGTCCTGGGTTTGTTTGACCCCGGTTTGTCAGTCACATAAATTGGTCTTGAAATTACAATATAGTTTATCACAATAACCTCCGGGACAACATATGGTTTCTCATGGAAACTTTTTGACCTGATGATCCGTTCAAGAACTGTTGTTGGTCAATAATGTCTGTTTTTACAGTTCATGGTGGCTTCAGCCACATTTTTACAGCATAGTTTTTAGATCTTGGTGGTTTTTAACTACATTTTTTTTAAAGAATTTCATCAGTGGACATCTGGATCTTTACTAACGAGAGAGACAAGCTTAATAAATGTTTACAGCACCAGAGGAACACTTGGTTTTTAACCCTTTGATGCACAACATGGGTCTAAAGTGACCCGATTTGTATGAGTTTTATGTTATATATCTTTGCAATAAATGATTTTCATCACTCAGTATTCCAGGTTTTCCTCAATTAGTTTGTTTTTGATCATCATACATCCTCAATTTATGTTTTCCTTTATTCATTTTTTAATAAAATCCCTTTTTGTGCCACTACTCTTCTAATGCACAACATGAGTGAAAATTGACCCGTATCCATTTTTTAGCTAAGTAGCTTGCTAAGCTAACTACTTAGCTAACTTTTTGTCTAAGTATTTAGCTAAAGAGCTTGCAAAGCTAACTACTTTGCTAACTTCTTGTTAGTTAAGGAGCTTGCAAAGCTAACTACTTTGCTAACTTCTTGTTAGTTAAGGAGCTTGCTAAGCTAACTACTTAGCTAATTTCTTGTTAGTTAAGGAGCTTGCTAAGCTAACTACTTAGCTAACTTTTTGTCTACGTATTTAGCTAAAGAGCTTGCAAAGCTAAGTACTTAGCCAACTTCTTGTTAGTTAAGGAGCTTGCTAAGCTAACTACTAAGCTAACTTTTTGTTAGTTAAGGAGCTTGCTAAGCTAACTACTAAGCTAACTTTTTGTCTAAGTATTTAGCTAAAGAGCTTGCAAAGCTAACTACTTAGCTAACGTCTTGTTAGTTAAGGAGCTTGCTAAGCTAACTACTTAGCTAATTTCTTGGCTAAGTAGTTAGCTTAGCGAACTACCAAAACTTTTTTCTTTACAAAGTATGAGAGGCAAAATGGAAATAATGATCTGTTGTTATCAAAAACAAGATATTTAAAGAATACTTCAATATTATATTCAATCATAAAATAAGTTGATATCAAAAGATAGAGCACAGAAACACACAGCAGCATTAAATAACATGAAGGGAATGAAGGCGGGTCATTTGTGAATTAGAAGGGGTTTCACGGTTCAGATCACCCAAAAAAGAAACAAAATGACCAAAAAAGACACGAATGGACCACAAATTGAGCAAAAAAGACACAAAATGACCAGAAAAGACACAAAATGACCAAAAAAGACACAAAATGACCAAAGAAAAGGCACAAATTGACCAAAAAAGACACAAATTAACCAAAAAAGACACAAATTGATCACAAAATGATAAAAAAAAAAAGACAAAATGACCTAAAAAGACACAAAATGACCTAAAAAGACACTAAATGACCAAAGAAAAGACACAAATTGACCAAAAAAGACACAAAATGACCAAAGAAAAGACACAAATTGACCAAAAAAGACACAAAATGACCTAAAAAGACACAAAATGACCAAAGAAAAGACACAAATTGACCAAAAAAGACACAAATTGATCACAAAATGATTTTTTTTAAAAAGACACAAATGACCTAAAAAGACACAAAATGACCCAAAAAAGACACAAAATGACCAAAGAAAAGACACAAATTGACCAAAAAAGACACAAAATGACCAAAAAAGACACAAAAATCACCAAAAAAAAAGACACAAAATGACCAAAGAAAAGACACAAATTGACCTAAAAAGACACAAAATGACCAAAAAAAGACATTAAGTGACCAGAAAGACTAAAACACTTTTCACACAGTGGAGACAGAGCTGACTTTGGCGACCCCCAGAAATCATCTTGCGACCCCAATTGGGGTCCCGACCCCAAGGTTGAGAATAGCTGCATTAAAGGGTTAAGGTGAAATGAATGTATTCACTGTTTTTACGTCTTTAAAAGCACCTGGTGGCCCACTTTGAACACAAAGAGCAGCACAGCGACCTACTTCAGTCACTCTGCATGGTATTTCTTGGGAAATAAGCAGATGTTTAGGGAGGAAAAACTGAGCTTTTATTGTGGAGGGCAAACCAATTACCAACGCCATAAAAGGAACAAAGCTGGAGGAGTTTCCTCTCAGCTGGCTGTGAGTTAGAGCTGGGCGATATATCAATATGTTGATAGATTTTTAAATGTGATACAGAATCGATATCAATATAGTTCGATTTTATTTGTCTTTCTATATACAAATGGTGCCCTGACTAGGGTTTGTCATATTTAATTCTTCTGTAATGTTTGTTATTCTTTTCTCATATAACTATATTTATATTGTATTACATTTTTATTCCTTTATTTTATTTTTTATCTCTAACTATGTTTTTAAATAGAGTTCTTTATTACTATTTTAGTATTATTTTATTGTTTTTTTAATAATTGTGCAGCACTTTGGTCAACTGAGGGTGTTTTTAAATGTGCTCTATGAATAAACTTTGACTTGACTATTTCAGAAAAAGATTGGCCTATTTTATTTTATTTTATAGGCTATTTTTATTTAAATGTGCACTTTATGGAGCTTTAATTTGAAAAAAAAAAAAAAACGTTTTCCTGTCATACAGTATTTATGTTCACTTAAATAAACGGTTTCAATAAAACTAATAAAAATACCCGGATAAATATCGATATTCAGCCTAAATATATCAGGATATATATCAATATTCAGCCTAAATATATCAAGATATAAATCAATATTCAGCCTAACTATTTCGGGATATATATCAATATTCAGCCTAAAAACATCAGGATATATACCAATATTTAGCCAAAATATATCAGGATATATATCGATATTCAGCCTAAATATATCAGGATATATATCGATATTCAGCCTAACTATTTCGGGATATATATCGATATTCAGCCTAAATATATCGGGATGTATATCAATATTTAGCCTAAATATATCAGGATATATATCGATATTTAGCCTAAATATATCAGGATATATATCAATATTTAGCCTAAATATATCGGGATATATATCGATATTCAGCCTAAATATATCGGGATGTATATCAATATTTAGCCTAAATATACCCGGATAAATATCGATATTTAGCCTAAATATATCAGGATATATATAGATATTTAGCCTAAATATACCGGGATGTATATCAATATTTAGCCTAAATATATCAGGATGTATATCAATATTTAGCCTAACTATACCCGGATAAATATGGATATTTAGCCTAAATATATCAGGATATATATTGATATTTAGCCTAAATATATCAGGATATATATCGATATTCAGCCTAAATATACCGGGATATATATCAATATTCAGCCTAAATATATCAGGATATATATCGATATTCTGCCTAAATATATCGGGATATATATCGATATTCTGCCTAAATATATCGGGATGTATATCAATATTTAGCCTAAATATATCAGGATATATATAGATATTCAGCCTAAATATATCAGGATATATAACAATATTCAGCCTAAATATATCAGGATATATATCAATATTTAGCCTAAATATATCGGGATATATATCGATATTAAGCCTAAATATATCAGGATATATATCGATATTCAGCCTAAATATATCAGGATATATATATCGATATTCAACCTAACTATTTCGGGATATATATCAATATTCAGCCTAAATATATCCGGATATATATCGATATTTAGCCTAAATATATCAGGATATATATCAATATTTAGCCTAAATATATCGGGATATATAACAATATTCAGCCTAAATATATCAGGATATATATCAACATTTAGCCTAAATATATCAGGATATATATCAATATTCAGCCTAAATATATCAGGATATATATCAATATTCAGCCTAAATATATCAGGATATATATCGATATTCAGCCTAAATGCATCGCAATATATATATCAATATTTAGCCTAAATATATCAGGATATATATCAATATTTAGCCTAATTATATCAGGATATATATATATCAATATTTAGCCTAAATATATCAGGATGTATATCGATATTCAGCCTAAATATATCAGGATATATATGTATCGATATTCATCCTAAATATATGAGGATATATATCGATATTTAGCCTAAATATATCGGAAACAGACTTTTGGTCCGTTCGCCCAGCCCTACTGTGAGTTAAACACAAGATGACGGGTGTGTCCCGGAGAGGAAAAACATCCCGGTGCTGGTTTTAACGGTGCTAATAAAGCCCTTGAACGTACCCTCAGCGATCAGCTCCTCCACGGTGACCTGGTACCGGCCCACCGCGAACACTTTCCCCAGGTAGCCGCCGACCCCGGACCCGGACCCGGACCCGGACCCGGCCCCTCCGAGCCCGCCGCTCTCAGACTTTGGCATCCTGGAAAACTTCTTCATCCTGTCAAATAAAATCCTCCTCCTGGTCCTGTTTGTTTTAGGTGGTTTATTTAAAACCACACAGTCCCGTTTGTCCCCTTTTATCTGCTGTTATTATGATGATATTGTTATTATTATTATTATTATCTGGAGCTTTTTCTCCTCCTGCATGCTCCGCCAACAGTTATATAATATTATATAAATATTATATAATATTATATATATCCGAGTCCCTGCAAAAAAAACACAAGAAGCAGCCTGGCGTGGTTAGTAGCCTCGAACGCCGCGGCTTGTTCGCTTCACCCGGGCGAGGTAGGGAGGTAGTTAGTTAGCGGCCCGGAGGCTCTTCTCTCCGCTCCACGGACACAGCAGGAGGCTCGTCGGTGCAGGCGGCTTCATGAGGTTCACCTGGTTCATCCCCGCTCACCTCTGAGCCATGTTTCTGTTCGCTGGGAGCTCCTCTAACGCTAAACTTCTGGTCGCTCCACCAGCGGCAGGCTACAACACCAGTGGGTGGTTTGTTATTTACCCAATGAGAGGCACAACCTAACCTGACGAGCCCCCGCCCCCTGCCGCTGCTGTGATTGGTGGAAGTGGAGAAGGTATGGAAGGCCATTAGTGCCAAGAAGAGCGGAGAAAAATTAATGAATGAAGTCATACACACATCAGGCTGGGTGAATGGACCAAAAGTCAAAATATTTAGGCTGAATATCGATATACAATATATATCCTGATATATTTAGGCTGAATATTGATATATATCCAGATATATTCAGGCTGAATATCGATATACAATATATATCCTGATATATTTAGGCTGAATATTGATATATATCCAGATATATTTAGGCTGAATATCGATATACAATATATATCCTGATATATTTAGGCTGAATATTGATATATATCCCAATATATTTAGGCTGAATATCGATATATATCCTGATATATTTAGGCTGAATATTGATATATATCCCGATATATTTAGGCTAAATATCGATATATATCCGGATATATTAAGGCTAATTATCGATATATATCCCGATATATTTAGGCTTAATATCAATATATATCCCAATATATTTAGGCTGAATATTGATATATATCCGGATATATTTATGCTAAATATCGATATATATCTCGGTATATTTATGCTAAATATCGATATATATCCAGATATATTTAGACTAAATATCAATATATATCCCGATATATTTAGGCTGAATATTGATATATATCCAGATATATTTATGCTAAATATCGATATATATCCGGATATATTTATGCTAAATATCGATATATATCCGGATATATTTAGGCTAAATATCAATATATATTCCGATATATTTGGGCTGAATATCGATATATATCCTGATATTTTTATCGCAAAGTGAGAGCAAATGTTCAGTCAAAGTCAAATATGACATGTCACAAGTAGTTTTATGGAAACTGTTTATTTAAGTGAAGATAAATACTGTATAACAACAGGAAAACCTTTTTTTTTTTTTTTTTAATCCAAGCTCCATAAAGTGCACATTTAAATAAATAAAAAATCTTAAATAAAAATAGCCTATGAAATAAAATAGGCCAATCTTTTTCTCAAAATAAACATATTTATATGAGAAAAGAATAACGAATATTACAAAAGCACCGGTGTTGCCAACATGAATCCCTCTCTAGATTATATATCCGCTCCACGGACACAGCAGGAGGCTCGTCGGTGCAGGCGGCTTCATGAGGTTCACCTGGTTCATCCCCGCTCACCTCTGAGCCATGTTTCTGTTCGCTGGGAGCTCCTCTAACGCTAAACTTCTGGTCGCTCCACCAGCGGCAGGCTACAACACCAGTGGGTGGTTTGTTATTTACCCAATGAGAGGCACAACCTAACCTGACGAGCCCCCGCCCCCTGCCGCTGCTGTGATTGGTGGAAGTGGAGAAGGTATGGAAGGCCATTAGTGCCAAGAAGAGCGGAGAAAAATTAATGAATGAAGTCATACACACATCAGGCTGGGTGAATGGACCAAAAGTCAAAATATTTAGGCTGAATATCGATATACAATATATATCCTGATATATTTAGGCTGAATATTGATATATATCCCGATATATTAAGGCTGAATATCGATATACAATATATATCCTGATATATTTAGGCTGAATATTGATATATATCCAGATATATTTAGGCTGAATATCGATATACAATATATATCCTGATATATTTAGGCTGAATATTGATATATATCCCAATATATTTAGGCTGAATATCGATATATATCCTGATATATTTAGGCTGAATATTGATATATATCCCGATATATTTAGGCTAAATATCGATATATATCCGGATATATTAAGGCTAATTATCGATATATATCCCGATATATTTAGGCTTAATATCAATATATATCCCAATATATTTAGGCTGAATATTGATATATATCCGGATATATTTATGCTAAATATCGATATATATCTCGGTATATTTATGCTAAATATCGATATATATCCGGATATATTTAGGCTTAATATCAATATATATCCGGATATATTTAGGCTAAATATCAATATATATTCCGATATATTTGGGCTGAATATCGATATATATCCTGATATTTTTATCGCAATGTAAGAGCAAATGTTCAGTCAAAGTCAAATATGACATGTCACAAGTAGTTTTATTGAAACCATTTATTTAAGTGAAGATAAATACTGTATAACAACAGGAAAACCTTTTTTTTTTTTTTTTAATCCAAGCTCCATAAAGTGCACATTTAAATAAATAAAAAATCTTAAATAAAAATAGCCTATGAAATAAAATAGGTCAATCTTTTTCTGAAATAAATATATTTATATGAGAAAAGAATAACGAATATTACAAAAGCACCGGTGTTGCCAACATGAATCCCTCTCTAGGATTATATATCCGCTCCACGGACACAGCAGGAGGCTCGTCGGTGCAGGCGGCTTCATGAGGTTCACCTGGTTCATCCCCGCTCACCTCTGAGCCATGTTTCTGTTCGCTGGGAGCTCCTCTAACGCTAAACTTCTGGTCGCTCCACCAGCGGCAGGCTACAACACCAGTGGGTGGTTTGTTATTTACCCAATGAGAGGCACAACCTAACCTGACGAGCCCCCGCCCCCTGCCGCTGCTGTGATTGGTGGAAGTGGAGAAGGTATGGAAGGCCATTAGTGCCAAGAAGAGCGGAGAAAAATTAATGAATGAAGTCATACACACATCAGGCTGGGTGAATGGACCAAAAGTCAAAATATTTAGGCTGAATATCGATATAAAATATATATCCAGATATATTTAGGCTGAATATCGATATACAATATATATCCTGATATATTTAGGCTGAATATTGATATATATCCAGATATATTTAGGCTGAATATCGATATACAATATATATCCTGATATATTTAGACTGAATATGGATATATATCCCGATATATTTAGACGGAATATCGATATATCCCATTATATTTAGTCTGAATATTGATATATATCCCGATATATTTAGGCTGAATATCGATATACATCCCAATATATTTAGGCGGAATATCGATATATCCCATTATATTTAGTCTGAATATTGATATATATCCCGATATATTTAGGCTGAATATTGATATATATCCCGGTATATTTAGGCTGAATATTGATATATATCCCAATATATTTAGGCGGAATATCGATATATCCCATTATATTTAGTCTGAATATTGATATATATCCCGATATATTTAGGCTGAATATTGATATATATCCCGGTATATTTAGGCTGAATATTGATATATATCCTGATATATTTAGGCTTAATATTGATATATATCCTGATATATTTAGGCTGAATATTGATATATATCCTGACATATTTAGGCTTAATATTGATATATATCCTGATATATTTAGGCTGAATATCGATATATATCCCGACATATTTAGGCTAAATATCGATATATATCCCGATATATTTAGGCTGAATATCGACATATATCGCGATATATTTAGGCTGAATATTGATATATATCCTGATATTTTTATCGCAAAGTGAGAGCAAATGTTCAGTCAAAGTCAAATATGACATGTCACAAGTAGTTTTATTGAAACCATTTATTTAAGTGAAGATAAATACTGTATAACAACAGGAAAACCTTTTTTTTTTTTCCAAATCAAAGCTCTATAAAGTGCACATTTAAATAAAAAATATCTAAAATAAAAGCCGCAGCTTGCCTGGAGCAAGGATCACAGGGCAAATTTGATCTACAGTCAGGGAAAAAAATGATTAGACCACCATGTTTTCTTGTTAACAATACATCTACTGATGCACAGCCTTGGACACATCATCAGTGTTGGATCCTAGACTCACTGGGTGTTTCGGGTCTTGCAACAGACACCCTCCTCCAGGCGACCCGACCGAGGTGATCAAATCTCGGCCTGTGTCCAAGTGGCATGCTACACCCACTACAACCACTGCTCTCCCCTTTTTAACCAGAGCCATCTGGAGGCTTTTTCTGCTGCCTCCACATTGTTGCCTATGGCCCTTCTACGGTTGACACCCGTTATGCCTAGTGTGCCGTAGGCTTTGCTCAGGGAGTGGCTGGCAAACCCCCGGCAGCCCACCTCCACTGGCATACACCTGGTCTTCCACCCGTTCCTCCGGCAATCCTCCACCAGCTCCTGGTACTTCTCCCTCTTTCTTTCCTGGGCCTCCTCCATCCTCTCCTCCCAGGGAACCGTCAGCTCCAGCAATAAGAGTTGCTTGGTGGCCTCTGAGGTCAAGATGATGTCTGGTCTCAATCTGGACTGGGTGATGTGTGATGGAATTTTCAGCTGCTTCTCCAGGTCTACTGTCATCACCCAGTCTCGGGCCGTGGAGAGCAAACCCGTAGAGCCGTTCTGTGGTGTTTTTTCGGGCCTTTGTCCTTCGCTGACAAAGCGGATGGCCTTGGCTGTGGCTTGGGTGTATCGGCTTCCCTTGATCCCCTTGCTGATTGCTTCAGCGATGGTTTTGAGGACCTGGTCGTGCCTCCAACGATACCGGCCCTCCCCCAGCGCCTTGGAGCAGCTGCTCAGGATGTGTGGAAGTGGAGAAGGTATGGAAGGCCATTAGTGCCAAGAAGAGCGGAGAAAAATTAATGAATGAAGTCATACACACATCAGGCTGGGTGAATGGACCAAAAGTCAAAATATTTAGGCTGAATATCGATATACAATATATATCCTGATATATTTAGGCTGAATATTGATATATATCCAGATATATTTAGGCTGAATATCGATATACAATATATATCCTGATATATTTAGGCTGAATATTGATATATATCCAGATATATTTAGGCTGAATATCGATATACAATATATATCCTGATATATTTAGGCTGAATATTGATATATATCCAGATATATTTAGGCTGATTATCGATATACATCCCAATATATTTAGGCGGAATATCGACATATCCCATTATATTTAGTCTGAATATTGATATATATCCCGATATATTTAGGCTGAATATTGATATATATCCCAATATATTTAGGCGGAATATCGATATATCCCATTATATTTAGTCTGAATATTGATATATATCCCGATATATTTAGGCTGAATATTGATATATATCCCGGTATATTTAGGCTGAATATTGATATATATCCTGATATATTTAGGCTTAATATTGATATATATCCTGATATATTTAGGCTGAATATCGATATATATCCCGACATATTTAGGCTAAATATCGATATATATCCCGATATATTTAGGCTGAATATCGACATATATCGCGATATATTTAGGCTGAATATTGATATATATCCTGATATTTTTATCGCAAAGTGAGAGCAAATGTTCAGTCAAAGTCAAATATGACATGTCACAAGTAGTTTTATTGAAACCATTTATTTAAGTGAAGATAAATACTGTATAACAACAGGAAAACCTTTTTTTTTTTTCCAAATCAAAGCTCTATAAAGTGCACATTTAAATAAAAAATATCTAAAATAAAAGCCGCAGCTTGCCTGGAGCAAGGATCACAGGGCAAATTTGATCTACAGTCAGGGAAAAAAATTTGGTACATACATGTATCATGGGAAGACGCACCAAAAAGTCTCAAGAAGCCATACCCAAATATGAACAGGAAGTCGGCCATCTTGGATTGTAAATGGCGTTTGAGACATTGTTTGACTTACTAGCGCCCCCTAGTATTGAGCCCCTAAAGCAGGTTTCTCGTAGAGACATGAAATCTGGTACATACATGTATCATGGGAAGACACACCAAAAAGTCTCAAGAAGCCATACCCAAAAATAAACAGGAAGTCGGCCACCTTGGATCGAAAATGGCGTTTTAGGCGTTTTTTGACCTACTAGCGCCCCCTGGAATTGAGCCGCTAAAACAGGTTTGTCGTAGAGACACAAAATTTGGTACAGACATGTATCATGGGAAGACGCACCAAAAAGCCTCAAAAAGCCATACCCAAAAACGAACAGGAAGTCGGCCATCTTGGATCGAAAGTGGCGTTTTAGACATTTTTTGACCTACTAGCGCCCCCTGGAATTGAGCCCCTGAAAACAGGTTTGTCGTAGAGACACAAAATTTGGTACAGATATGTATCATGGGGAGATGCACCAAAAAGTCTCAAGAAGCCATACCCAAAAATGAACAGGAAGTCGGCCATCTTGGATTGAAAGTGGCGTTTTAGACGTTTTTTGACCTACTAGCGCCCCCTAGAATTGAGCCCCTAAAACAGGTTTGTCGTAGAGACACGAAATTTGGTACATACATGTATCATGGGAAGACGCACCAAAAAGTCTCAAGAAGCCATACCCAAAAATGAACAGGAAGTTGGCCATCTTGGATCGAAAATGGCGTTTTAGACGTCCCCTAGAATTGAGCCCCTAAAACAGGTTTCTCGTAGAGACACGAAATTTGGTACATACATGTATCATGGGAAGACGCACCAAAAAGTCTCAAAAAGCCATACCCAAAAATAAACAGGAAGTCGGCCATCTTGGATCGAAAATGCCATTTTAGAAGTTTTTTGCCATTTCCACGCCGCATACTTTAACAAACTCCTCCTACAGATTTAATCCGATTGACTTCGGACTTGTTCAGTACCATCACAAGGCCTTTGACAACAAAATTTATTAAAAGATATGTTTTAATCTTCAGTCATTCATTCATTCATTCAATCTCCTTAACCACTTATCCAAACTCGGGTGTCAGGGGGCTGGAGCCAATCACAGCTGACACTGGTTGAGAGCCAGGCTACACCCTGGACAGCTCTCTCCAGACTAGCACACAGACCGACGACCATTCACTGTTTCTAAAATTAGTGTCCTAACCAGTGACAGGAGATCAACATGTCCTCATGCCTAAATGTAACGGTTGGCTTGTGAAACACGTAGTTAATGGTGTGAAACAGCAGCAGTTTTGGTCCATTTAGGCTACAAAACGAATTCCCTAAAACTACATGGTTAGGGGTTATAAAAGACACCGAACTGCCAGAAGTGCTTGAGCTGTTGGAGCAGAACTGGTTACACTGGTGACATGAAAATGTGACACACAGAAGTGTCGTTACTTCAAATAATGTTTACTTTTGGATTCACATGGGACCTGAATGGGACACAAACTCAAGTATCCTGGGTCAAAGTCCTGAGTTTGTTTGACCCACCCTCACAAAGTTCATCTATTTGTTCTTCAGACTTCATTTTCTTGCTTCCATCTTTGCTTTAAAACGACACATTAGGTGTGTTTTCACTGAGTACTTTCTGAGGACTTTTTGGAAAGCGGGTGTTTTGGCTCCGCCCACTAATTATAATAATAATACATTGGATTTATAAGTGCCTTTCTAACACTCAAGGACACTGTACAATAGTTCAAACAAGACAAAACAGGGAATTTTTTTTTAAAAAGCGACTACCGACAAATCTAGTGACTTTTCCTGGTGTTATTCTTTGTTATGTTGTGTCTCTTTTGGTAATTGTATGTCTTTTTTTGGTCATTTTTACATATTTTTGAGGTCAATTGGTGTCTTTTTGGGTCATTCTGCATCTATTTTTGGTCAATTTGTGTCTTTTTGGGTCATTTTTGCATCTATTTTTGGTAATTTTTACATCTATTTTTGGTCATTTTTGTGTCTTTTAGGGTCATTTTTGCATTGAGTTTGGGTCATTTTGTGTCTTTTTTCGTCATTTTTTTGTCTATTTTGGTAATTTTGTGGGGTTTTTCCTGTAATTTTTGTCTTTTTGGGTCATTTTTGCATATAGTTTGGGTCATTTTGTGTCTTTTTGGTCATTGTTGTGTCTTTTTGGTAATTTTTGTGTCTTTTTTGGTCATTTTGTGTTTTTTTTGGTAATGTTTGTGTCTTTTTGGGTCATTTTGTGGTTTTTTTTTGTCATTTTTGTGTCTTTTAGGGTCATTTTTGCATATAATTTGGGTCATTTTGTGTCTTTTTTGGTCATTTTTTTGTCTATTTTGGTAATTTTGTGGGGTTTTTTGTAATTTTTGGGTCATTTTTGCATATAGTTTGGGTCATTTTGTGTCTTTTTGGTAATTTTGTGTTTTTTTTGGTAATTTTTGTGTCTTTTAGGGTCATTTTGTGTTTTTTTGGGTCATTTTTGCATCTATTTTTGACAATTTTTACATCTATTTTTTGGTCAATTTGTGTCTTTTTGGGTTATTGTGCATATATATGTATTTTACACAGGTACAGAAAATCAGAATATTGTGAAGAAGTTCAATTTTGGAGTCCACAGTTGGTATTTTGTGTCTTTTTTGGTAAATTGATGTCTCTTTTTGATCATTTTGTGCATTTCTTTTGGGAATCCAGTCAGTGGATCCAGGGAGCACATGGCTGATTACATAAGATCTGAGAGGATCACATGACTGAACAAACCCTCGTGTCCCGACACTTCCTGTTCCTCTTTCCTCTCACACACTTATTCTGGTCAGCCTGTGTGTGTGTGTGTGTGTGTGTGTGTGTGTCTGCTGCCACCTGTTGGTGTTTCAATACACAAGTTCACACAGAAACGTGCAGAACAGCTACATTAAAAAATTAGAATATCATGAAAAAGTTCAACATTTTTTGTCAATTATTTCAGAAATCGAAAGTTCAATTTTGGAGTCCACAGTTGGTATTTCATGAAACTTTTGGTCAATTTGTGTCTTTATTGGTAATTTTTTGTCTATTTTGGTCAATTTGTGTCTTTTTTGGTAATTTTTTGTCTATTTTGGTCATTTTGTGTTTTTTTTTGGTAATTTTTGTGTCTTTTAGGGTCATTTTTGCATATAGTTTGGGTCATTTTGTGTCTTTTCTGGTCATTTTTTGTCTATTTTGGTAATTTTGTGGGGTTTTTCTGTAATTTTTGTCTTTTTGGGTCATTTTTGCATATAGTTTGGGTCATTTTGTGTCTTTTTGGTCATTGTTGTGTTTTTTTTTTGGTAATTTTTGTGTCTTTTAGGGTCATTTTTGCATATAGTTTGGGTCATTTTGTGTCTTTTTTGGTCATTTTTTGTCTATTTTGGTAATTTTGTGGGGTTTTTCTGTAATTTTTGTCTTTTTGGGTTATTTTTGGATATAGTTTGGGTCATTTTGTGTCTTTTTGGTCATTTTTGGTAATTTTTTGTCTATTTTGGTCATTTTGTGTTGTTTTTTTTGGTAATGTTTGTGTCTTTTTGGGTCATTTTGTGTTTTTTTTGGTAATTTTTGTGTCTTTCAGGGTCATTTTTGCATATAGTTTGGGTCATTTTGTGTCTTTTTGGTCATTGTTGTGTCTTTTTGGTGATTTTGTGTCTTTTTTGGTCATTTTGTGGGGTTTTTTGGTCATTTTTGTGTCTTTTTGGGTCATTTTTGCATATATTTTGGGTCATTTTGTGTCTTTTTTTGGTCATTGTGATACTGCCTCCAGAGGCCCCCAGGTCATTTGTCTGAAACAAAGAGCTGCAGAAATAAAAACTCCAAGACTTCATCAGAAACAGTCAGAGAGAGGATGAGATTAGAGCAGGAGAATAAATGGAAAAGGTCACTAAAAACGCCCATTGGAGGATTAATATAAAATAAATCTGCTGCACCGGGAAAAACATAAAAATAAAGTTAAAAAAAAGTAAAAACTGGCGGCAGGACACAGAACACTTACCGTCAAATAGCACTAAACAATACAATTATTTTTCAGAAGATTAAATATTTTTGTTTCTTCAAAAATAGATAATATACAGTAAATGTCTGTAGTTAAAAAAATGTATATAAATATATATTTACTTTTTTTTTGCCAACTTTTGCTGCCAGACTTTTTACTGTTTTCCCCCCTATTTATTTATTTATTTATTTTTACATTATATTTAAAGTTTTAATGTAAGAGCAGAACAGAAATTTACTTTTTTTTTTACATTCAGCAAAATGATAAATAAATGAATAATTTGTCCCATTATATTAATTTACATATTTCATCAAAATTCCATTTTATGGTTAATATTTGTAATAAAAGTATTTTTCATTGTGACATTTGCACTTAATGTAGAAAAAAAAACAAGAAAAACCATGTAAAATGATACAGTAAATGTCTATATTTAAAATATATATAAATATATAGTTATTTTTTCACAACTTTTGCTTTTTTTACTGTTTTTCCCTATTTATTTATTTATTTTTACATTACATTTAAAGTTTTATTGTAAGAGCAGAACAGAAAGTTCTCTTAATATTACATTCAGCAAAATGATAAATAAAAAAATAAAAAAATGAATAATTTGTCCCATTACATTAATTTACATATTTCATCATCCATTTTATGGTTAATATTTGTAATAAAAGTATTTGTCTTTATCGCATTTGCACTTAATGTAGCAAAAAACAAGAAAAACCCTGTAAAATGATGCAGTAAATGTTTGTATTTATAAATGTATTTAAATATATATTCACCTTTTTTTAATTTTTATTTATTATGACGGTAAATGTTTGGCAAGTTTTGCTGCCAGACACTTTTTTTTTTTTTTTTTTTACAATTTCTTTTTACATTTTTTTCATTATATTTAAAGTATTATTGTAAGAGCAGAACAGAAAGTTGTCTTACTTTTACATTCAGCAATATGATCAATATGATAAATAAAAAAATAAAAAAATAAAAAAATAAATAAAGCTGGAGAAGTAGACGTTTAAAAAAAATCTACAATTACGTCGCTTTTCCATAGAGATAAGTAATATAATAATATAATATATAAATAATAATATAATATATATCACAAAATACATTAAAAGAAACCCTCAAACCATCAAAATTTCTGTCAATTATTTTTATTCCATTGGCAAATATATATTAAATCATACATTTATATTTAGCCTTCTGATGCAAATTAAACAGTAAAAACACAACAAACAAACAATCAATCAATCATTAAGAGCTGGACAGAGTCATTATTGCCATATAATCTCATATTTTTATTAAATTAAAGTCACTTTTTACTGTGTACTTTCTTCTATAGTGCTGATTTTTCAAAATTTTATTTTTACTGTAACATTTTTTGTAACATCTTCTAAATGTAAAGACTTCACAACAACAGGCAGAAGAAATATTATAGTGTGAATGAAGCAATAAATGCATGGAAACGTGATAAAAGCTGTTTTCATTGTTTCCTAAATAAATTCTGTGTGCAAGTTTATAAAGTCGACACAAATTTACAAGAGCAAGTCGTGGATGTTACTCATCATCTCCTCCACAAATCACTAGCAGCGACTTTCCGAATTCTCCTCCACAATCAGACTGAAACAGAGCAGAGTTTAAGATTTATATGTTAATATATATATATATACATATATATATATTACTCAGCTTTTTAAACATTCGTTTCAATGACGTGCACATCAGTTTTATTAACCCTTTGATGCCCAACATGGTCTAAAGTGACCCGTCCTAAATATTAATTAACGAATCATTTAGTAACGGCACTGAGCTCATTTATTAAAAAACAACTAATTAGAATTATGTAATATACTTATTAAATTCTAAAGCTTATTTGAATAGTCTTTTGGTCATTTTTACATCCTTTTTTTGGTCAATTTGTGTCTATTTTGTCATTTTTACATCTATTTTTGGTCAATTTGTGTCAATTTTGATCATTTTGAGTCATTTTTTGATAATCTTTGCATCAATTTTTTTTATACTTTTGTGTGTTTTTTGGTCATTTTTGCATCTATTTTGTTGGTTGTATGTGACTTTTTTGGTCATTTTCACATCTATTTTTTGGTTGTTTTGTGTCTTTTTTCTTATCATTTTCACATCTATTTGTTGTCATTTTGTGTTTTTTTTGTCATTTTTGCATCTATTTTTGGTTGTTTTGTGTCTATTTCGATAATTTTGTATTATTTTCTGGTCATTTTTACATCTATTTTTTGGTTGTTTTGTATCTTTTTTGTTCATTTTTACATCTATTTGTTGTCATTTTGTGTTTTTTTTGTCATTTTTGCATCTATTTTTGGTTGTTTTGTGTCTTTTCTGTTCATTTTCACATCTATTTGTTGTCATTTTGTGTTTTTTTTTGTCATTTTTGCATCTATTTTTGGTCAATTTGTGTCTATTTCGATTCATTTTTTGATAATCTGTGCATCCATTTTTTTATACTTTTGTGTCTTTTTTGGTCATTTTTACATCTATTTTTGTCTTTTTTTATATTCTATGTCTTTGCAATAAATTGATTTCATCGTTCACTATTGCAGGTTTTCCTCCAATAACTTGTTTTTGATCATCACACGTCCTCATTTTTTGTTTTCACTTCTTACTTTTTGAATAAAAACCCTTTTTTTATCACTACTCTTAACTTCACAACAACAACAATAACAACAACAACGACTCTAATAACTGCTTTATATTAACACGCTGTCACTCAAACATCCAGTTTCTGACACTTTACAAAACTACTCAGCTTCACTTCAGAGGCAAATACTGATTTTTTTTTTAAAGTGCATTATCTACAAGTCAACGCACAAAACAATGAAGTGAACCAGACACTAAAATGAACAAGACGTTGAAGAAAACAAGGTGGTTTCATTTTTTTTTTCCATGACTGTATTTTTTTTACATTGTGTCTTTTTTGGTCATTTTTACATCTATTTTTGGTCAATTTGTGTCTATTTCGACAATTTTGTCATTTTTTGTTCATTTTTGCATCTTTTTTTTAATTTTCATAATTTTGTGTCTTTTTTTTTGGTCATTTTTGCATCTATTTTTGGTCAATTTGTGTCTATTTTGTTCATTTTTACATTTATTTTTTTTTATAATTTTTTGTCTTTTTTGGTCATTTTTGCATCTATTTTTGTTCAATTTGTGTCTATTTCGATAATTTTGTGTCATTTTTTGTTCATTTTTGCATCTATTTTTGGTCAATTTGTGTATATTTCGATAATTTTGTGTCATTTTTTGTTCATTTTTGCATCTATTTTTGGTAATTTTTCAATCTATTTTTTTAAAATATTTTTTTGTCTTTTTTGGTAATTTTTCAATCTATTTTTTTAAAATATTTTTTTGTCTTTTTTTGGTCATTTTTACATCTATTTTTGGTCATTTTTGCATATATTTTTTGGTTGTTTTGTGTCTTTTTTTGGTCATTTTTACATCTATTTTTGGTAATTTTTGCATCTATTTTTTAAAATAATTTTTTGGTCATTTTTACATCTATTTTTGGTAATTTTTGCATCTATTTTTTTATAATTTTTTGTCTTTTTTGGTCATTTTTACATCTATTTTTTGGTTGTTTTGTGACTTTTTTGGTAATTTTTACATCTATTTGTTGTCATTTTGTGTTTTTTTTGTCATTTTTGCATCTATTTGTGGTTGTTTTGTGTCTATTTCGATAATTTTGTGTTATTTTCTGGTAATTTTTACATCTATTTTTTGGTTGTTTTGTGACTTTTTTGTTTATTTTTACATCTATTTGTTGTCATTTTGTGACTTTTTTGTTCATTTTTACATCTATTTGTTGTCATTTTGTGTTTTTTCTGAGCAGAAGCAGAGAGTCAGTCTATGTGACGTTAGATTAAATGGTTAATTTGTTTCTCACCTCGATGGCCGAGTGCAGCGAGTACTCGTAGAGCTTCTTGAACTCGGCTCTGATGTCCAGCATGTCGATCTCAGAGCGGCTCACCATGATCCGGATCAGAGTCGACTCGTCTGTTCCTCCGCCCTGAGAGGAAACAACAAGATTAACAAAACAGGAAAACAAACACACAAACAATTCTGTCGCAGGGCCAAGTATGAAAAAAAGATTTACGAGATTTAAAGTGGCAAATCTACGAGAAAAAAGTCGCAGGTTTACAAGATTAAAAGTGGCAAATCCATGGGTATAAACGTTGCAGATTTATGAGAAAAATGTGGCAAATCTGTGAGAAAAAAAGTTGCAGGTTTACAAGGTTTAAAGAGGCAAATCGAAGAGAAAAAAGTTGCAGATTTACGAGATTTAAAGTAGCAAATCTACGTGAAAAAATGTTGCAGATTTCTGAGATTAAGAGTAAATCCACAAGGACAAAAGTCGCAGATTTACGAGATAAAAAGTGATAAATGTGCGTTGAAAAATTGCAGATTTACAAGATTAAAGCGGCGAATCTACGAGAAAAAAGTTGCAGATTTATGAGATTAAAATGGCAAATCTACGAGAAAAAAGTCGCAGGTTTACGAGATTTAAAGAGGCAAATCGAAGAGAAAAAAGTTGCAGATTTATGAAATTTAAAGTGGCAAATCTACGAGAAAAAATCGCAGGTTTACGAGATAAAAAGTGATAAATGTGCGGGGAAAAATTGCAGATTTACAAGATTAAAGTGGCAAATCTACGAGAAAAAATGTTGCAGATTTACAAGATTTAAAGTGGCAAATCTACGAGAAAAAAGTCACAGATTTATGAGATTAAAGTGGCAAATCTGTGAGAAAAAAAGTTGCAGATTTACAAGATTTAAAGTGGCAAATCTACGAGAAAAAGTTGCAGATTTACAAGATTAAAGTGGAAAATCTGTGAGAAAAAAGTCACAGATTCATGAGATTAAAGTGGCAAATATGTGACAACAAAAGTTGCAGATTTACAAGTTTAAAAGTGGCAAATCTACGAGAAAAAAGTTGCAGGTTTACAAGGTTTAAAGAGGCAAATCTAAGAGAAAAAAAGTCGCAGATTTACGAGATAAAAAGTGATAAATGTGCGGGGAAAAATTGCAGATTTACAAGATTAAAGTGGCGAATCTATGAGAAAAAAAGTTGCAGATTTACGAGTTTAAAAGTGGTAAATCTACGAGAATAAAGTCACAGATTTATGAGATTAAAGTGGCAAATCTACGAGGAAAAAAGTCGCAGGTTTATGAGATTTAAAGAGGCAAATCTACAAGAAAAAAGTTGCAGATTTACTAGATTAAAGTGGCAAATCTACAAGAAAAAAGTTGCAGATTTACTAGATTAAAGTGGCAAATCTACAAGAAAAAAGTTGCAAATTTTCCTAGATTAAAGTGGCAAATCTACAAGAAAAAAGTTGCAGATTTACTAGATTAAAGTGGCAAATCTACAAGAAAAAAGTTGCAGATTTATAAGATTAAAGTGGCAAATCTACAAGAAAAAGTTGCAGATTTACTAGATTAAAAGTGGCAAATCTACAAGAAAAAAGTTGCAGATTTACTAGATTAAAGTGGCAAATCTACAAGAAAAAAGTTGCAGATTTACTAGATTAAAGTGGCAAATCTACAAGAAAAAAGTTGCAGATTTACTAGATTAAAGTGGCAAAGCTACAAGAAAAAAGTTGCAGATTTACTAGATTAAAGTGGCAAATCTACAAGAAAAAAGTTGCAGATTTATTAGATTAAAGTGGCAAATCTACAAGAAAAAAGTTGCAGATTTATTAGATTAAAGTGGCAAATCTGCAAGAAAAAGTTGCAGATTTACAAGATTAAAAGTGGCAAATCTGCAAAGGAAGGCCATCTATACTAAAAACTGCTCATTTACTTCAGACATTTGATCAAAACGTCTTTCTGCTGAACAGTTCAGCATCATTTATGCATATTTTTTCCTTTATAATAATCTTACAGTGAAACATATGCAATAAAAACAATAAATTCACCTTCATGCAGTAATAGAGACGCTCTGCAAAGTAGGCCGGCACGCTCTTCACACATTTCACTGCAGAAAAAAACAACATTTATACAAAGAAATGTTCATATTAAATGTTAAAAAGTGAACAGTTTTGTTGGTAAATATCTACTTTTTCCACACGATTCTGTCCACAAACGTTCGGCCATACAGTGTTAATATAATATATATAATATGATAAATATAATATGATATAATATGTCAGAATGACAGAGTTAAAGCTGACCGATGGCCAGCAGCAGCTCCTCCAGGTCTCCTGAGATCTCTCCCTGGATGCTCTCCTGAAGAGTTTTCCCGCTGATCTTCTTGTATTCAACAAGAGCTGCAAGAACCAAAAATCATCACTTTATATTTACAATTCTACTATTCTACAAAATCATTTTATCCAAAGAGATAACGAGAGGTGAAAGGCTGTAAATGAGGGGAACAGTAATGACAAAAAAAAATTAAAATGAATGCAAAGAGGACAATAAAAACAATGTAAACAAAATAAATTGTAAAATAAATAAATAAAATAAGGGGGGGACAATAAAATAAAAATAGATAAAATAAAATAAGGGGAACAATGAAATTAAAAACAAAACAAATAAAAATAAATAAATAAAATAAAGGGGGGGACAGTAAAATAAAAATAAATGAAATAAAAATAAATAAATACAATAAATGAAATAAAATAAATGAAATAAATAACAAATAAATTAAATGAGGGGGACAGTAAAATTTAAATAAATAAAATAAGGGGAACAATAAAATTTGAATAAATAAAATAATTAAATAAAATGAGGGGAACAATAAAATTTGAATAAATAAAATAATTAAATAAAATGAGGGGAACAATAAAATAAAATAAAATAAAATAAAATAAAATAAAAAATAAATAAGGGGAAGAATAACATAAATGAAATAAATAAATAAAATAAGGGGGGCAATAAAATTTAAATAAATAAAATAAAATAAATAAATAAAATAAGGGGAACAATAAAATTTAAAACAAAACAAACAAAAATAAATAAATAAAATAAGGGGGGACAACAAAATAAAATAAAAAAGGGGAACAATAAAATTAAAATAAATTAAATAAGAAGGACAATAACATTAAAAACAAAACAAAAATAAACAAATAAATAAAATAAGGGGGGACGACAAAATAAAATAAAAAAATAAAAAAGGGGAACAATAAAATTAAAATAAATAAAATGAAATAAATAAATAAAATAAGGGAAACAATGAAATGAAAATGAATGAAATAAAACAAATAAATAAAACGAGGGGAACAATAAAATTAAAATAAATTAAATAAATAAATAAAATAAAGGGAACAATCAAATTAAAATAAATGAAATAAAATAAGAAGGACAATAAAATTAAAAACAAAACAAAAATGAATAAATAAATAAAATAAGGGGAACAATTTAAATAAATTAAATTTTTTTTTAAAAATAAATAAAACAAAGGGACAATAAATGAAATGAGGACAATAAAAACAATGTAAACAAAACAAGTAAAATAAATTAAATAAAAATAAATAAATAAAAGGGGGGGGGGGGACAATAAAATTAAAAACAAAACAAACAAAAATAAATACATAAAATAAGTGGAACAATACAATTTGTAATAAAAAAGTTGAAGTAGACAACCAATAAAATGAAAATGAATAAAATAAATAAATAAAATGAGGGGAAAATAATAATAAAATTAAAGCACAATATCTTAAGACATAAAAATGAATGTCTTTCTGATTATTGTAAATAATAAGAGCTTTATTCCAGTCTAAATGTAACAGAATAAAGTGAAACCATGACGTACTCCGTCTGAGCTGCGGGATGCTTCTCTGGCAGAGGATTTCAATGAACTTTGACTCATCGGTGCCCCATTTCTTCTCTCCAGCCTCGTAAAGAGTCTGGAGACAGAAACACAACATATATATATATAACATAAAGAGAAAATATGAAAACTATTCCTCTATAAAACAAGTTCAAACGAGCTTCATGCGTCACCTTGGCGTCTTCTTTCGCCTGATCTTCATCCAGCGTGGTCTCCCTCTCGCCCTGCAAACAGAAACAGCATTTTAGACCAATAAGCATCCTCATTTTACTCATTTATTTTACTTTTTAATGTTATTGCTATCCCCTCATTTTATTTTCTTATTTTCGTTTTGTTTCATCATTATTTTTATTGTTCCCCATTTTATTTATATATTTATATATATATATTTCATTTTATTTATGCATTTTATTTCATTTTATATATTTTAATTTTATTGGTTCCCTACTTTAACTTTTTATTGTCCCCGTTATTTTATTTATTTATTTATTTTTGTTTTGTTTTGTTTTATTTTTATTGTTTCCCCTCACTTCTATTTATTTCAATATTTTTAAAAAATGTTTTTTTTTATTCTCCTCATTTTTTTTTAATATATTTTTTTTAATTTTATTTTCCCCCTCATTTAATGAATGAATGAAATTTCATTTAATTTTATTGGTTTGCTACTTTAACTTTTTATTGTTCCCTTTAATTTATTTTTTATTTTTTGTTTTTATTTTTTAGTTGTTTCTCCTCATTTTTATTGATTTAACGATTTTTTTGATTTACATTGTTTTTTATTCTACTCATTTTACTCATTTATTTTACTTTTTAATGTTATTGCTATCCCCTCATTTTGTTTACTGATTTTCGTTTTGTTTCATTATTATTTTCATTGTTCCCCCTCATTTTACATATTTATTTTTGTTTATTGTTTTTCCCCTCATTTCTTTCATTTAAAGATTTTTTTACATCACTTTTATTCTCGTCATTTTATTTATTTATTTATTCTAGATATTGTGTTTTAATTTTATTTTTATTTATTTATTCATTTTTGATTGTTTTGTTTGTTTTATTGTTTCCCCTCATTTCTATATATTTCAAGATTTTAAAAAAAAAATTTTTATTCTCCTCATTTAATAGATTTATTTTAAATATTTTTGTTTTAATTGTATTTTCCCCCTCATTTAATGAATGAATGAAATTTCATTTCATTTTATTGGTTCGCTACTTTAACTTTTTATTGTTCCCTTTAATTTTTTTTTTTTTTTTTTTTTTTTTTTTTTTAGTTGTTTCTCCTCATTTTTATTTATTTAACGATTTTTTTGATTTACATTGTTTTTTATTCTACTCATTTTACTCATTTATTTTACTTTTTAATGTTATTGCTATCCCCTCATTTTGTTTTCTTATTTTCACTTTGTTTCATTATTATTTTCATTGTTCCCCCTCATTTTACATATTTATTTTTGTTTATTGTTCATTTCTTTCATTTAAAGATTTTTGTGTTTACATCACTTTTATTCTCGTCATTTTATTTATTTATTTATTCTAGATATTTTGTTTTAATTTGATTGTTCCTTTTATTTATTTATTTATTTTTGATTGTTTTGTTCCCATTTGTTTTTATTTTTATTATTTCACCTCATTTTAATTGTTTAACGATGTTTTTTTTATCCTCCTCATTTTATTCATTTATTTATTTCATATATTTTGTTTTAGTTATATTGTTCCCCTCATTTTATTTATGCATTTTTTTTCATTTTATATATTTTTATTTTATTGGTTCCCTACTTTAACTTTTTATTGTCCCCGTTATTTTATTTATTTATTTATTTTTGTTTTGTTTTATTTTTATTGTTTCCCCTCATTTCTATTTATTTCAAGATTTTTTTTATTTATTTTTTTTATTCTCCTCATTTAATAGATTTATTTTAAATATTTTAGTTTTAACTTTATTTTCCCCCTCATTTAATAAATGAATGAAATTTAATTTAATTTTATTGGTTCGCTACTTTAACTTTTTATTATTCCCTTTAATTTATTTTATTTATTTAACGATTTTTTTGATTTACATTGTTTTTTATTCTACTCATTTTATTTATTTATTTATTTTATTTTTTAATGTTATTTTTATCCCCTCATTTTATTTATTTAACGATTTTTTTGATTTACATTGTTTTTTATTCTACTCATTTTCTTTATTTATTTTATTTTTTAATGTTGTTGTTATCCCCTCATTTTATCTATTGAATGATTTTTTAAATATTTTTTTATTCTCATTTAATTCATTAATTTTAAATATTTGGTTTTAATTTTATTGTTCCCCTCATTTAAATAATACATTAATGAATCAAATCTATTTTAATTTTATTGGTTCCCCACTTAAGCTTTTTATTGTTCCCTTTATTCTATTTATTTATTTATTTTTTATATTTCTTAATTTTTTTTTATTGTTTCCCCTCATTTTATTCATTTAAAGATTTTTTTCAATTACAATGTTTTTTTATTCTCCTCATTTTATTTATTTAAGGATTTAAAAAATGTATTCACCTCTTTTCTTGATTTATTTTGATTATTTTGTTTTGATTTTATTGGTCCCCTCATTTAATGAATGAATGAATGGAATTTATTTTAATTTCATTGATTTGCTAGTTTACCTTTTTTTGCTTTATTTATTTATTTATTTATTTATTCATTCATTCATTCATTCATTCATTCATTCATTCATTCATTCATTCATTTATTTTTGTTCCCCCTCATCTTATTTATTTAAAGATTTTTTTTATTTATATTGTTTTTTTATTCTCCTCATTTTGTTTATTTATTTGGGATATTCTGTTTTAATTGTATTGCTCCCTTTATTTTATTTTATTTTTAACATTTTATTAATTCCCTACTTCTACTTTGTTATTTCAAATTGATTGTTCCCCTTATTTTATCTTTTTGTTTTTGTTTGTTTAAGATTTTTCTGTTTATGTTGTTTTTATTCTCCTCATTTAATTTATTTTATTTACTTTCATTTTATTGGTTCTCTACTTCAACTTTTTTTTATTTCAAATTGTATTATTCCTCTTATTTTATTTATTCATTTATTTGTTTGTTTTGTTTTAATTAATTTATTTAATTTAAATTGTATTGCCCCCCCTCATTTTGTTTATTTATTGTATTTTATTGTTCCCCTTATTTTATTTATTAATTTAATTTAATTGAAATGTTATTGTTCCCCCGATTTGATTTATTTATTTAATATATTTAAATTGTATTGTTCCCTCTCATTTTATGTATTTAATTTATTTGAATTTTATTGTTCCCCTTATTTTATTTAATTCATTTTATTGAAATTTTATTTTTCCGCTTATTTTATTTAATTCATTTTATTTTTGGTTATTGGTGTTATTGGTGACCCTATTTTATTTATTTTGTATTTGTATTTTTTATTGTTCCCCCTAATTTTATTTATTTAAAGATTTTTTTTTTAACATTGGTTTTATTTCCCTCATTTTATTTATTTATTCTTTTTTTTATTGTTTCCCTCATTTTATTTATTTAATTTATTTTATTTAAATTGTATTGTTCCCCTTTTTTTATGTATTCATTCTCATTTTTTTGTTTTCATTGTTCTCCTTATTTTATGTATTTATTCTTATATTTTTGTTTATATTGTTCCCCTTATTTTATGTATTTATTCCTATATTTTTGTTTATATTGTTCCCCTTATTTTATGTATTTATTCTTATATTTCTGTTTGTATTGCTAGCCTTATTTGATCTATTTATTCCTATATTTCTGTTTGTATTGCTAGCCTTATTTTATGTATTTATTCCTATATTTCTGTTTGTGTTGCTAGCCTTATTTTATGTATTTATTCCTATATTTCTGTTTGTATTGCTAGCCTTATTTGATGTATTTATTCTTATATTTCTGTATGTATTGCTAGCCTTATTTGATGTATTTATTCCTATATTTCTGTTCGTATTGCTAGCCTTATTTGATGTATTTATTCCTATATTTCTGTTTGTATTGCTAGCCTTATTTGATGTATTTATTCCTATATTTTTATTGTATTGCTAGCCTTATTTGATGTATTTATTCCTATATTTTTATTGTATTGCTAGCCTTATTTGATGTATTTATTCCTATATTTCTGTTTGTATTGCTAGCCTTATTTGATGTATTTATTCCTATATTTCTGTTTGTATTGCTAGCCTTATTTGATGTATTTATTCCTATATTTCTGTTTGTATTGCTAGCCTTATTTGATGTATTTATTCCTATATTTCTGTTTGTATTGCTAGCCTTATTTGATGTATTTATTCCTATATTTTTATTGTATTGCTAGCCTTATTTGATGTATTTATTCCTATATTTTTATTGTATTGCTAGCCTTATTTGATGTATTTATTCCTATATTTCTGTTTGTATTGCTAGCCTTATTTGATGTATTTATTCCTATATTTCTGTTTGTATTGCTAGCCTTATTTGATGTATTTATTCCTATATTTCTGTTTGTATTGCTAGCCTTATTTCCATGCTTTGCTCCCTGTTAAACACTAACGCTGCCTGTCACTTCCTCGTCGTGTCGTTGAAACCAGCAGAACTTGTTTTTCTTCCTTTATGTTTAATAATTATGATAATTACATGAAGATCTGCTCTTTGTTTCTCTCACGACACAAACATTTCTCAGCTGCTCCTGTTTATACATGAATAGATAGATGTTTATGTATATATATATATTTATATATATAGACTGTTTATGTGTATATATATACATACATACATATATATATATATATATATAAAGACTGTTTACGTATATATATATATATATATATATATATATACACATATATATGTATATATAGACTGTTTATGTGTATATATATATATATATATATACATATATATAAAGATATAGATGTATATGTATATATATATTTTTATGTATATATATATATGTATATATTGATTTTTTTAGTCTATATAAATGTATATATAGATGTATGTATAGACTGTTTATGTATATATATATGTAGATGTATATGTATATATGTATATATGTATATATATGTATAGATGTTTATGTATATATATATATGTAGATGTGTATATATGTATATATGTATAGATGTATATATATGTATATATGTATATATATGTATAGATGTATATATGTATATATATGTATATATGTATATATGTATATATGAACATATGTATATATATGTATAGATGTGTATGTGTATATATGTATATATGTATATATATGTATAGATGTGTATGTGTATATATATGTAGATGTGTATATATGTATAGATGTGTATGTGTATATATGTATATATATGTATATATATGTATAGATGTGTATGTGTATATATGTATATATGTATATATATATATGTATAGATGTGTATGTGTATATATGTATATATGTATATATATATGTATAGATGTGTATGTGTATATATGTATATATGTATATATATGTATAGATGTGTATGTGTATATATGTATATATGTATAGATGTGTATGTGTATATATGTATATATGTATATATATATGTATAGATGTGTATGTGGAGAGAGACCTCAGCCAGGATGAGCAGTGCGTCTCCATAGTCTCCAGAAACTTCTCCCTTCAGGTCAAGGGTCAACTTCTTCTCTGTTTCTGTGGAAGAAAACACACAAAACCAACTCACGACTCTGATTCTGATTCTGATTCTGATATTTGAATAGAAAACATAAAACACTGACAAAAAGTGAAGAATCTCAGTTTAATTCTAATATTTACCTTCCAGATAAACATCAGTGAAAGCTTTGATCTGTTCGTTGGTTCTGGAGGCCAAAATCTCCGTCAGGACGCAGTCTGAGGTCCCAGCCCCCTGAAACATTATTATTATTATTATTAATTTTACTATTATATCATTATCATCATTATCATTATCATTATTATTATTATTATTATTATTTATATTATTATTATTATTATTATTATTATATCATTATTATTATTAATATTATTATTATATCATTATTATTATGACATAATTATTATTATTATTATTATTATATTATATCATTATTATCATTATTATTATTATTATTATTATTTCATTATTTTTATATGATTATTATTATTATTATTATTATTATTATTATATCATTATTATATTATTATTATTATATCATTATTATATTATTATTATTATTATTATTATTATTATTATTATATCACTATCATTATTATTATTATTATATCATTATTATTATTATTTACATTATTATTATTATTATATCATTATTATTATATCATTATTATTATTATTATTATTATTATTATTATAGAGTAAAATAAAGAGTAGAACCAGATAGAAACAGGATGAATAGAGTAGAATAAAGAGTAGAATCTGATAGAAACAGGATGAATAGAGTAAAATAAAGAGTAGAACCTGATAGAAACCGGATGAATAGAGTAAAATAAAGAGTAGAACCTGATAGAAACAGGATGAATAGAGTAAAATAAAGAGTAGAACCTGATAGAAACAGGATGAATAGAGTAAAATAAAGAGTAGAACCTGATAGAAACAGGATGAACAGAGTAAAATAAAGAGTAGAACCTGATAGAAACAGGATGAATAGAGTAAAATAAAGAGTAGAACCTGATAGAAACAGGATGAATAGAGTAAAATAAAGAGTAGAACCTGATAGAAACAGGATGAATAGAGTAAAATAAAGAGTAGAACCTGATAGAAACAGGATGAATAGAGTAAAATAAAGAGTAGAAACCTGATAGAAACAGGATGAATAGAGTAAAATAAAGAGTAGAACCTGATAGAAACAGGATGAATAGAGTAAAATAAAGAGTAGAACCAGATAGAAACAGGATGAATAGAGTAAAATAAAGAGTAGAACCTGATAGAAACAGGATGGATAGAGTAAAATAAAGAGTAGAACCAGATAGAAACAGGATGAATAGAGTAAAATAAAGAGTAGAACCTGATAGAAACAGGATGAACAGAGTAAAATAAAGAGTAGAACCTGATAGAAACAGGATGAACAGAGTAAAATAAAGAGTAGAACCTGATAGAAACAGGATGAATAGAGTAAAATAAAGAGTAGAACCTGATAGAAACATGATGAATAGAGTAAAATAAAGAGTAGAACCGTGATAGAAACAGGATGAATAGAGTAAAATAAAGAGTAGAACCGTGATAGAAAACAGGATGAATAGAGTAAAATAAAGAGTAGAACCTGATAGAAACAGGATGAATAGAGTAAAATAAAGAGTAGAACCTGATAGAAACAGGATGAATAGAGTAAAATAAAGAGTAGAACCTGATAGAAACAGGATGAATAGAGTAAAATAAAGAGTAGAACCTGATAGAAACAGGATGAATAGAGTAAAATAAAGAGTAGAACCTGATAGAAACAGGATGAATAGAGTAAAATAAAGAGTAGAACCTGATAGAAACAGGATGAATAGAGTAAAATAAAGAGTAGAACCTGATAGAAACAGGATGAATAGAGTAAAATAAAGAGTAGAACCTGATAGAAACAGGATGAATAGAGTAAAATAAAGAGTAGAACCTGATAGAAACAGGATGAATAGAGTAAAATAAAGAGTAGAACCTGATAGAAACAGGATGAATAGAGTAAAATAAAGAGTAGAACCTGATAGAAACAGGATGAATAGAGTAAAATAAAGAGTAGAACCTGATAGAAACAGGATGAATAGAGTAAAATAAAGAGTAGAACCTGATAGAAACAGGATGAATAGAGTAAAATAAAGAGTAGAACCTGATAGAAACAGGATGAATAGAGTAAAATAAAGAGTAGAACCTGATAGAAACAGGATGAATAGAGTAAAATAAAGAGTAGAACCTGATAGAAACAGGATGAATAGAGTAAAATAAAGAGTAGAACCTGATAGAAACAGGATGAATAGAGTAAAATAAAGAGTAGAACCTGATAGAAACAGGATGAATAGAGTAAAATAAAGAGTAGAACGTGATAGAAACAGGATGAATAGAGTAAAATAAAGAGTAGAACCTGATAGAAACAGGATGAATAGAGTAAAATAAAGAGTAGAACCTGATAGAAACAGGATGAATAGAGTAAAATAAAGAGTAGAACCGTGATAGAAACAGGATGAATAGAGTAAAATAAAGAGTAGAACCTGATAGAAACAGGATGAATAGAGTAAAATAAAGAGTAGAACCTGATAGAAACAGGATGGATAGAGTAAAATAAAGAGTAGAACCTGATAGAAACAGGATGAATAGAGTAAAATAAAGAGTAGAACCTGATAGAAACAGGATGAATAGAGTAAAATAAAGAGTAGAACCTGATAGAAAACAGGATGGAATAGAGTAAAATAAAGAGTAGAACCTGATAGAAACAGGATGGAATAGAGTAAAATAAAGAGTAGAACCTGATAGAAACAGGATGAATAGAGTAAAATAAAGAGTAGAACCTGATAGAAACAGGATGAATAGAGTAAAATAAAGAGTAGAACCTGATAGAAACAGGATGAATAGAGTAAAATAAAGAGTAGAACCTGATAGAAACAGGATGAATAGAGTAAAATAAAGAGTAGAACCTGATAGAAAACAGGATGAATAGAGTAAAATAAAGAGTAGAACCTGATAGAAACAGGATGAATAGAGTAAAATAAAGAGTAGAACCTGATAGAAACAGGATGAATAGAGTAAAATAAAGAGTAGAACCTGATAGAAACAGGATGAATAGAGTAAAATAAAGAGTAGAACCTGATAGAAACAGGATGAATAGAGTAAAATAAAGAGTAGAACCTGATAGAAACAGGATGAATAGAGTAAAATAAAGAGTAGAACCTGATAGAAACAGGATGAATAGAGTAAAATAAAGAGTAGAACCTGATAGAAACAGGATGAATAGAGTAAAATAAAGAGTAGAACCTGATAGAAACAGGATGAATAGAGTAAAATAAAGAGTAGAACCTGATAGAAACAGGATGAATAGAGTAAAATAAAGAGTAGAACCTGATAGAAACAGGATGAATAGAGTAAAATAAAGAGTAGAACCTGATAGAAACAGGATGAATAGAGTAAAATAAAGAGTAGAACCTGATAGAAA